>NC_091955.1:9486869-9494398 GCF_031021105.1 Erythrolamprus reginae | reverse complement strand
TTGAGTTCATGAAGTCTTTCCTGATACATTTTATGCTTAAGACCTTCCACTATTCTTGTAGCCCGTCTTTGGATCCATTCAATTTTATCATGATGATGATGATGATGATGATGATTATTATTATTATTATTATTATTATTATTTAGACTTGTATGCCGCTCCGAGTCCACGGAGAGAGGCGGCATACAAATCTAATAAATTATTATTAATTATTATTATTATCAATATCATTTGTAGGTGAGGTTTACTATTACAGTATTATTATTTCAGTCAAAGCAAAGAATTTAGCCTAATGGAAAATTATGACCTGCAGTTCATTTGCAAGCAAGCCTTTGCATTTCTTTCTTTCAGGAGAGTGCTCTGTCACCGGCCAATCTCATTTCAAGAGCTTCGACAACAAACATTTCACCTTCAGTGGAGTCTGCCATTACCTGTTTGCTGGAGATTGCGAGGGGAACTCCTTTTCGGTCTTCATCGAGACTGTCCAAGTAAGAACATCTTTGTTACAAGAGAAAATGGTGGTGGGAAAAATGTGGGTACCGGGGAATAGGTTTCCGATAGAAGAGAATATTTTTGTAGTCCAGGGCTTGCACTGATGATGTCGCCAAGTTTGGTAATGAAACGTCTTCAACAAAATAACCAAATTCAGACATTACCGAGGACCCTGCATAATAGATCTCCATCCTCTCACCCCACAAAAGTCAGTTCAGAGGTACACAATCACACCTTCATACACTCCCCCCCAATCCCCACCCCAACCCGTCCCAAAGTTGCAGCTCATTATAAGTTTTGGGGCAAGAAGATACATTAAATTATTAAATATTATAATTGAATAATTATATTGCCGTATTTTTCGGAGTATAACATGCACCTTAGCTTTTGGGGAGGAAAATAGGGAAAAGAATCTGCTTACCAGGTATTCTGGCTAGCGTCCTTAGGCAGCACAATTATTTTATCCCCTGGTTAGGGCTTTAAAAAAACTTTATTCGGAGAGAGTAACAATGAAAGAGCTGGCAAGCCAGTAAAAGCTGGGAACAACATTAGCACCTGGGAAGAAATATTCAGAGCAAGTAGGGCAATGGGAAAAACCCTGCAAAGACTTAGGGCTTGGAAAACATTCTTCGCAGAGAGTAACAATGAAAGAGCTTGCAAGCTGGTAAGAGCTGGGAACATTGTTAGCACCTGGTTAGGGCTGGAAAGAAACATTTGGAGCAAGTTAGAGCAATGAAAAAATCCCCTGCAAAGACTTAGAGCTTGGAAAATATTCTTTGCAGAGAGTAACAATGAAAGAACCTGCAAGGTAAGAGTGGGGAAGATTGTTAGCACCTGGTTAGGGCTGGAAAGAAACTTATTTGGAGCAAGTTAGAGCAATGATTAAAAACCCCCTGCAAAGACTTAGAGCTTGGAAAACATTCTTTGCAGAGAGTAACAATGAAAGAACCTTAAGGTAAGAGCTGGGAAGATAGTTAGGGCTAGAAAAAAAAGGTACATCCATAGTATAGGAGAGGGGTGGCATGCAAATCTAAATAATAATAATAATAATAATAATAATAATAATAATAATAATAATAATACGCACCCAAATTATCAGCCTCTTTTAGGGAGGAAAAAGGTGTGTCTTATACTCCAAAAATACAGTATATTAAATAAACCTATTAAAGATTTTAAGAGTCTCATTTTAAGGGTATTTAAGTAGGTTAAGTATTTATGCATGTTTTATTTCAACCAAAACAGCATTTCATTTGTGTCCTAGTCCCACACAAAGGTTAAGTGTGTCTTTCATTGGGTAGGAAACATGGAATATGTATGTCAGACCTGCCTGCTGGCCCATAACCTGTTGGGCAGAGAGAGTTTTGCACACATGGAAGTTAACCCACCAAGTAGCCATAGTTAACCACTATGCCTAATAGAAGTCCTCAATGAAACACAGCAGCAGGCTTTCTTGTACAAAAACATTTTACTTCTCTTTTATTACAATACTGGTATATAACTCTTATAATATCCACCACCACAACTTCAACCACTAAGCTCTAACCTCTAAACTACAAACCACACTCTGTCACAAACCACTGAGTATCAAACCAATTCTACTCTCTACAAACCATTCATACTTTTGACATATGTGTACCCCTTCTATAATTTTCATAACGCTTAGTACCCCTCATAAAAAAAATGGATGTACAGTGATACCTCGTCTTACAAACCCCTTGTCATATAAACCCGGGGTTTAAGATTTTTTTGCCTCTTCTTCCAAACTATTTTCATCTTACAAACCCAAGCCGCCGCCACTGGGGTGCCCCGCCTCCGGACTTCTGTTGCCAGCGAAGTGCCCGTTTTTGCACTGCTGGGATTTCTCTGAGGCTCCCCTCCATGGGAAACACCACCTCTGGACATCCGTGTTTTTGCGATGCTGCAGAGGAATCACAGCAGCGCAAAAACGGGTGCTTCGCTGGCAACGGAAGTCCAGAGGTGGGGTTTCCCAGCGAAGCACCCGTTTTTGCGCTGCTGGGATTCCCCTGCTGGGATTCCCCTGCAGCATCACAAAAACACCAAAGTCCAGAAGTGGGGTTTCCCATGGAGGGGAGCCTCAGGGGAATCCCAGCAGCACAAAAATGGGCGCTTCGGCTGGCAAAAGGGGTGAGTTTTGGGCTTGCACACATTAATCGCTTTTCCATTGATTCCTGTGGGAAACATTGTTTCGTCTTACAAAGTTTTCACCTTACAAACCTCATCCCGGAACCAATTAAGTTCGTAAGACGAGGTATCATTGTACTTTAATAACAATCAAAATATATTTATTTTTTTTATTTTTTTGGTACATGCACAAAACAATAATAAATGAAAAATAAAACTATTCATAATAAAGTTATATTATAAATAACATTTATTTGGATTAATGAGAAGGATGAAATTGTTTGTGCTGAGATGACAGATTGTCATAATTTGGTTCCCTGGTTGATAATTTTAGTCTGAGATGCGGTTCTACGTCCAATAGTCTGTTCCTTTTTTTCGACTTAATGTCTACAAATGCTTAAAAAGCAACTTCACATAAATATGAAGTTGTAAAGGGCAAGGTGTATTTCAGAACTTTTCCTGAACGTGTACCCCTACCAAACTCTTCCCGTACCCCTGGGGCTACGCATACCGCACTTTGGGAAACACTGCTCTACTGTAACAAACCACACCCATGCAAGGGTGTTCCTCCTTATAAAGGATGCAGCCAATCAGGTTACAGCACAATTAGCAAACCCATGGTCACATGCTGGTTATGGCTTACATGGTTACAAACCATTTACTGGCATTGTGATATTACCTTCAGAAATGAACTTATTTCTGACCCTGCCCCAGCTGATCTCTCAGGAGAGAAAGACCCTCGACTCCATTTGGTTGAAGGGATAGGGTTTTTTTTTAACTACCGGTAGAAGATGTTGGTTTGCAGTAGAGTCAGGCAAAAACTAAATTTCCCAGGCTTGAGAGATACAGAAAGATTCACCCACATCCCAGCCCTGGACAATTGTGTCAAGTGTTAGAAGTGGAGATAAACCGTCATGACAAAATGGTTTTGCATGTCTGCTGATGTGCAGAATGAGGAAGGAAGGACAGCCCGCAACCCAACATTTTTTGGCAAGAGGCCCGCTGAAAGGGAAACACCGTCCTCTTTCCGAAATGGATTCGGAACTTCTGGGAACAGGAAAAATATTATTTGCAGAATCAGGGAATGTGGGAAAGCAGTGACGGAAGTCCCCCAAAGCCCAATGTTTTTACGGCTCACTACAATAGATTTTAAATAGGGAAACAGAAGTGGTGAATCACTGTTTACAAACTGCTTCAGGAAAGGCGTTATGAACTGAAGGTTGCTGAGCAAGAATGATAGCATTGAGGTTAATAGAATAACAGAGCTGGAAAGAACCTTGGAGGTCTTCTACATGTTCTGTCGGGCTCTCTGGTAGAATCCTCCCAAAAATTCACGGGTACAAATTTCAGACACACACACACGTTTGAAAATTCAAAACAATGTTCTTTATAATGAAAAGTCACTTAAACCAAGCCCTCTTTTGGTATACCCAAGAGCACTGGTCTCCAAACAAACTGGTAATTTGTACAAGTCCCTTATCAGTTCTGTGATACTTAGCTTGCAGCTGTGAGGCAATTCACAGTCCTTCTTCTTTCACAAAGTGAAACACACTTTGCTCTGGTTTAGTTTCCAAGCGGGGAAAAATCAACACACAAAAGGTCAAAGTCAGTAAAGCAGTCACGAAACACAGCGATCAGATAATCCTCCACAATGGCCAAACACACAGGCTGCTCTTTATAGCAGCTTCACTAATGACCACAGCCCCACCCAACCACAGGTGGCCTCATTTTCTTTGATAATAATCTCTCAGTTGTTGTTGCCTATGCATCGCTCTCCGCATGCGTGGCTGTATCATTAACTCTTGTTCTGAATCCAAGGAGGAGCTAGATAATTGATCTCCTTCTGAGCTGTCTGCCACACTCTCCTCCTCCCTGTCACTCATGTCTTCTTGGTCAGAGGAGCCTTCATCAGCAGATTCCACTGGGGGCAAAACAGGCCTGCAACATGTGGATGTCTCCCCCACATCCACAGTCCTTGGGGCAGGAGCTGGGCCAGAGATAACCACAACATTACGGTAGTCCAACTTCAGTGAAGGGTTGCAATTTTTTTTACTACCACACTGTGGGCATGGCTTATTTTGTGGGTGTAGCTTGCCAGCTATGTAACCAGGTGGGAGTGGCTTGATCATTTGATCCGGGGGTGGCTTAAGGATCATGTGACTGCCTTAAAGGTGGCCAACTTGACATCACTCACGTCAAGGGTTAGGGTTAGGGTTAGGTTAGGGTGCCTGGCCTCTCCTCACCTCAGAGAGATACAATTTCCCTATCTATTTACTATTACTAAGCATCCAAAATATGCTTTTTAATTCTATGTACAGCTGATGGACAAAAAATTGGAAACACCTTGCAGCTCTTCCATGGAATCCAGAATTGTGGACACTGGGTTCTGTACGTGTCTATGGAGCTCTGCAGTGGTTTTAGGAGCTGTGGTCTTGCGATCCGCTCTAACTATTCGCTTTAGAGTCCGACGGTCTCTCTCAGACAACTTCAACTTTCGACCAGACCTGTGCTTGGCTGAGGACGTTTTCCCTTCTCTTTCAAAAGCAGTCATGACTTTTGAGACATGACCTCTTGAAACGCCAAACATTTGGGCACTTTCTGTTACACTAGCACCTGCCATTCGAGCACCAACAATTTGGCCTCTTTGAAAGTCTGAGAAATTATAGGTTATAACCAATTTCCTTAAATTTCTGTAAAAAAAAGATAATTTAAAAAAACATATCAAATAACAGAATTTGTTTAAAAAAACATTAAAATATGTCAAGTTTTGATTGATTTGAACATGTTCAAACATTATGATGCCAAAAAGTCAAGTGTTTCCATTTGTTTGTCCACCCCCTGTATATATGCCATGTGTTTACATACATATTACACATAGGCACACAAAAATATACATTATCTACTACAATATTTCCCAACCTTGGCGACATGAAGATATTTGGACTTCAACTCCCAGAATTCCCCAGCCAGAATTCGCTGGCTGGGGAATTCTGGGAGTTGAAGTCCAAATATCTTCAAGTTGCCAAGGTTGGGAAACACTGATCTACTATATGAACTGTATGTACTGTATATGTACGCACACACACAAACGCACTGCTCTTCTAAAATTATACACATTCAACCTCATTTACCGCAATAGGAAAAACATACCAAGAGCCCAGGAGGGAAAAAAAAGAAAAAAAATTATTTTTTTCCCCTACCAGTTCTGCATAACTGACCAAAAAATTTTCTACCAGTTCTGCGTACATGACCGTACCCAAAGGAGCCCATCACTGTCCAACTCTCTATTCATGCAGGAAACCCTAATACCCATGATAGTGAATCTATGGCACATGTGTCACAGGTGGCACATGGAGCCATATTGGAGGGCACGCAAGGTGTTGCCCTATGTCAGCTCCAGTGCACATGTGCATGCTAGCCAGCTGGTTTCCGGCCTTGGGGAAAGCCGTTTCGCTCTGGACTACCAAAGTCTCCTTAAGCGCCACCAAAAGGTTCCTTTTTCTTCTGTTCTCTTCTGTTGTGTTCTGTTCTGTTCTCCTCCCTTCCCTTCCCTTCTCCTCTCCTCCCATCCCTTCTCTTGTCTTCTCTTCTCCTCTCCTCCCTTCCCTTCCCTTCTCTTCTCTTCCATACCATACCATACCATACCATACCATACCATACCATACCATACCATACCACTACCATTACCATTACCAGTACCATTCTATTCTTGTCCTGCTTTTCCCACTGATCTACTGAAGTCATAACTAATTTACTTTTCGATCTCTCCCTAGTGTGCGGATGACCGTGATGCGGTGTGTACTCGCTCAGTTTCCATCCAACTCCAGGAGGAGAACCTGACTATTAAATTGAAACACGGCGGTGGTGTGTCTGTGAATGGGCAGGACGTTCAGATCCCCTTCCTACAAAGTACGTCATCTTCTTGCTAACGTCGTCTTCTGCCATTTCCAGGGGGAAGGAAGACCACCAGGTCATGTTTGCTCACAGCAGGGGTGGGGGATGACTGCCCTTTTATGACTTGTGGACTTCAAATACAGTGGTACCTCTACTTACAAACTTAATTCATTCCTTGACCAAGTTCTTAAGTAGAAAAGTTTGTAGGTAGAAGCAATTTTTCCCATAGGAATGTAAAAGCAAATAATGTGTGCAAACCCATTAGGAAAGAAATAAAAGCTCGGAATTTGGGTGGGAGGAGGAGGAGGAAGAAGAAGAGGAGGAGGAGAGTCGCTGCCGAAGGAAGAAGGTGAGGTGAGGGGAATCAAAAAAATCCCAAACTTTAAGGCTTAAAAAAAAAGAGGGACTCTGAGGCGGCAAGGAGGAGCAAGTGCCTCCCATACACCCGGCACAAAGCTGCCTCCCATGCACTGCACAAGACAGAGAAACCCAGGCGGGCGAGAGGGAGGAACCTTCCATTCCTTTGACCAAATTGCGGCTGCTGCTGCTACCTGCTTCCTGTTCCTTCCCATGCTGAAGTTCTACCCTCTCCTCTCGCTTTGCAGCCAGCGCCATTCCTTCACTGTGGTGACTCCTCGGTTTGGCTGAAGCCGAGTTGATCTGGCCGGGGTGAAGTGCCCCCTTTTGCCTTTCCGCGCCCAGACACTCTGGGAGGCAACCAGGTGTATGGGAGGCAGCGCGAGGGAATCACCACAGTGAAGGGGTTTATTCCCTCTCCAAGCGCCCAGAGAAAGGAAAACACTCCGTTTGCTCTGGGCTGCCCAGAGTGAAGGGGATGTTTCTTTTCCCTGGGAGCTGGCAGAAGTTTATTCCCTCTCCAAGCACCCAGAGAAAGAAAAATGCTTTGTTCGCTCTGGACTACCAAAGCCTCCTTAAACGCCCGAAAGGCTCCTCTGGCAGCCCAGAAAAGCCCGACATGGCCAGGATTAAAGGGGTAATGG
>NC_091955.1:9464369-9481869 GCF_031021105.1 Erythrolamprus reginae | reverse complement strand
GGATGGTACCATTTCGGCCTTGTTCTGGCCTCATCAGCTAGCCACACCCTTCCTTACTGGGATTCGATCTGGCAGCCTCTGCCTTGTAAGGCAGAGAATTAGCAGTTGAGCCACCAGACCTGATCCCTCCAGCTCTGTACCAGGGAGGGGCTATATGTTTTTTTATGTCGGATCACCCTGGTATATTGAAGGAACGTCACAGCTCCCTTTTGCCTCTAGGCCCAACCCAGGACCATTTCAAGGCAGTTAATTTATTCATAGCCGACAACTATATTCTGTATGTATCAAATGTTTTTAGCTGAAATTTTAAAATTAAGGGAGACTAGGATGGTACCATTTCGGCCTTGTTCTGGCCTCATCAGCTAGCCACACCCTTCCTTACTGGGATTCGATCGGGCAGCCTCTGCCTTGTAAAGCAGAGAATTAGCAGTTGAGCCACCAGACCTGATCCCTCCAGCTCTGTTGTTCTGAGTTCGGGTTTTGCCCCATGTAATATTATAATATATATAATTTTTATTGAATATATAAATATTTAAAAAGACATTGCATAGTTTATCTTATATTTACATATGTTATATATACTTATGTACAGAACAACACAAAATGACAAAACACATCCCTAACCCTCCCACCACCTGAACTATAATCCAAAAACAGTTCTTTCTTTATATGTATGGCCTATAACAGCAACGGTTAGGTTATATTTCTGTATACAGTGGAACCCCGACATAAGAGCTGCTCTACTTAAGAGCAACTCGAGATAAGAGCTGGGAGGGGAGAGATATTTTTGTTCTACTTACAAGCCCAAATTCGAGATACAAGCGCCAAGGAGCTGTCTCCTGAAGCCAAACGCTAACTTCCGCGTTCGGCTTCAGGAGACACCTGCGAAGCGGCGCGCGTGTTTTAAAAGGTTGCAGCCGGCCTGGGGGGCTCGGGGGGGTGCTTGCAGCTTTCTTTCTTGCTCTTTTTCTTTCTCTCTTTTACCTTCCCTTCCTCTATTTCTTCTTTTCTTTCTCCTTCCCACCTTCTTCCCTCCCTCCCTCCCTTCACTCATTCCTCTCTTACTCTCCCCTTTCATAAGTTTCCTTGCTTCCTTCCTCTGTTCCTGTCCCTTCCCCCTTTCTTTCTTTCTTTCTTTCTTTCTTGCTTTCTTTCTTGCTCTTTTTCTTTCTCTCTTTTACCTTCCCTTCCTCTATTTCTTCTTTTCTTTCTCCTTCCCACCTTCTTCCCTCCCTCCCTCCCTTCACTCATTCCTCTCTTACTCTCCCCTTTCATAAGTTTCCTTGCTTCCTTCCTCTGTTCCTGTCCCTTCCCTCTTTCCTTCCTTCCTTCCCACCCTCCGTCCATTCATTCACCCATTCCTCTCTTGATCGCTTAAAGCCGGTCCCTGGTGCAAAAAGGGTTGGGGACCTCTGTCCTACAGGATTGGGTGGCAGAGAAGTTGAACATATGTAAATTTAAAAGTTTAAGAAAGTTTACAAGTTAAGTGAAAGAAACTTCATTATTCATTTATATGTACATGTACATTTCTTCATTAAAAACATGTCTTTCTGCATAATTTAGACTAACTTTGTGAGTTTTTTGAGGGCTGGAACCAATTAAAATTATTTACATTAATTCCTATGGGGAAAAGTCGTTCGAGATAAGAGCTGCTCGACTTAAGAGCCCAGGTCCGGAACGAATTAAACTCGTATCTCGAGGTACCACTGTATAAACAATCTAATAACAGTTCAAGTTGCAATCAGCTCTATATCTTAATTTTGTGAAACTTCTAAGATCTATTGGCCACTAGATCTTAGAAAATCCAGATCTTATATTATTAAAAAAACCACCCTGTTTTGCACGGTCTTGTTTGAAGACAAAAGCCCTTTGGGTACAAAAAATAAAACAATTTTGGGTTAATCCTCAGCTCCTATGGAGACAGGAAATAAGGGTCTCTTGATTAAACTGTCCTTTTTCTCACCTACAGCCCTAAACAGAATGCATAAAACAAGTTCCTATGCTGAAATGTCTCGCGAGCTGGGAATCTGTCAAATGTTTATTTCTTTGTATGAAAAGACAAAGACTCACTGTTGAATCTGTTCATGAAACCATTTACGTAGGGTTTTTTTGGCAATGCCACCAAAGTACTTTCTTGTATAAGGGCCCAGATTGTTGGGGGCAATATGCTGACTCTGTAAATAGCTTAGAGAGGGCTGTAAAAGCACTGTGAAGCGGTATATAAACCTAAGTGCTATTGTTAAGTGCTATTGTTTGTTTGTTTGTTTGTTTGTTTGTTTATTTATTTATTTATTTATTTATTTAACTAGCTATTTATTTATTTATTTATTTATTTAGTTATTTATTTATTTATTTAGTTAGTTAGTTAGTTAGTTAGTTAGTTAGTTAGTTAGTCCAATACCCAAAGAGGGTTTAGTGGGTATATATCTATATGCACGTAGTAAAATACATGATGAAGGTTATAGAGGAGATACTCATAGTAAAATATATCTATGAAATAATAGAAAAGAAGGTATAGTCATAGAACATATCAATGAAATAATAGAAGAAGAGATATAGGAATAGAAGAAGAGGTATAGGAGATATAGGAGAGCAATAGGACAGGGGACGGAAGGCACTCTAGTGCACTTGGACTCGCCCCTTACTGACCTCTTAGGAATCTGGATAGGTCAATCATGGATAATCTAAGGGTAAAGTTTTGGGGGTTTGGTGATGACACTATGGAGTCCGGTAATGAGTTCCACGCTTCGACAACTCGGTTACTGAAGTCATATTTTTTACAGTCAAGTTTGGAGCGGTTAATATTAACCTTGAATCTGTTGTGTGCTCTTGTGTTGCTGTGGTTGAAGCTGAAGTAGCAGCCAACAGGCAGGATGTTGCAGCATATGATCTTATGGGCAATACTTAGATCTTGCTTAAGGCGTCTTAGTTCTAAGCTTTCTAGGCCCAGGATTGTTCTGGGTTTGGGGATGACACTATGGAGTCCAATCACACCTGGACTTTTTTTTGCTGGTTTTCTAACCAAGGACTAATAAAATGTTCAGGAACTGTAGGTGAGTGAGTGAGTGAGTGAATTATTATTATTATTTATTAGATTTGTATGCCGCTCCTCTCCGGAGACTCGGAGTGGCTCACAACAACAAAACACAGTACAAATCCAATGATTAAAAAACAGTTAAAACCCTTAATATAAAAACAGTCATACATCCCAGACAAACCATACATAAAACGGAACGGCCCGGAGGAATCAATTTCCCCATGCCTGATGGCAGAGGTGGGTTTTAAGGAGTTTGCGAAAGGCAAGGAGGGTGGGGGCAATCCTAATCTCCAGGGGGAGTTGATTCCAGAGGGGCAGGGTCTAATCTCCGGAACTGCCTTCTACCGCACGAATCCCAGTGGCCAATAAGGTCCCACAGAGTTGGCCTTCTCTGGGTCCCGTCGACTAAACAATGTCGTTTGGCAGGCCCCAGGGGAAGAGCCTTCTCTGTGGTGGCCCCGGCCCTCTGGAATCAACTCCCCCCAGAGATTAGAACTGCCCCCACCCTCCTTGTCTTTCGCAAATTACTTAAGACCCACCTGTATCGCCAGGCATGGGGGAACTGAGACATCTCCCCCAGGCTTTTATATTTTATGTTTGGTATGCGTGTGTTGCATGGTTTTAAATGATGGGGTTTTATATGTTTTAATATTAGATTTGTACATGGTTATATTGTTTTATTATTGTTGTGAGCCGCCCCGAGTCTTTGGAGAGGGGCGGCATACAAATCTAATAAATTGTTGTTGTTGTTATTATTATTATTATTATTATTATTATTATTATTATTATTATTATTATGTCAGTACAACTCAGCAAACGAGATCACTATGCTGGATTTCGTATTTCATCATCAGTCGGGCGCTTCCCAATTATTATTATTATTATTATTATTATTATTATTATTATTATTATCTCCTCTCGCTTCTTTAAAAAAGCATCTTGGGGATAAATATGGCCTGGATGACTAAGAATCTCCGTAGACATCAAGAACCAGCTTTATTTCCAATTCACCTTCTAATTTTTCCCTATTTTCTTTTTTCCAACATTTCTGTTCCTTAAACATCAGTGGTTGGTTGCCTTGGAGCATTAAAAAAAATGTACAACCCACGCACAACAGGAGGTGGTGTCAAATATTTTGGACAATTGGGGGAAGTGAGTCGTTCCCAATGAACGCAGCAGACATTTTATGATAAATATTGCATAAACTCAGTTTCCTGCTACGTTCCTAAACAATGGCATGTTTTCCCTCTGTGTCCTTCTAAACTTTAAATAGTCCACCATCTTTTTCAGCAAATGCACTGAAATATAAATGTTAAAAAAATATTACAGAAAATAAATCAATCCCAGAAATTCTTTGCCCAATTACAATCATTATTTAATATGCCCCGTCTCTCTTTCTTCATACCATGTTTCCCTGAAAATAAGACACTGTCTTATATTAATTTTTGCTCCAAAAGTTGTGCTACGTCTTATTTTTTGGGGATGCCTTATATTTCTCAAATAAGACAAATTCACAGGCAGAAAAGCTGACACCCCCAAAGAAAGTGTACCGTACGGTACACTGATTACGGTACGGTACCTGTCAGTATGGCACCCACACACACAAACGACGGCACTTATATGGTACAACAGTATACTCCCGCTATTGCCGCTTCCGGCCACCAGAGGAGCTACAGTCATGCACTGTAGTGGAGACTGTAATGGTGGTGAGACAGCAGCAGACTGTGTCTGCTGTACTGGACGGTACAAAGCGATGGAAGGGGCCAGCAGGGGACGCCACATTATTACGGTACCGCTATGAACAACTTTGAATGGTACCGTATGTTTTTCCACCGTACCGTATGTAAACTTGACTACGCCTTATTTTCGGGGGGTGCCTTATATTAGCAAATTCTGCAAAACCTCTGACATGCCTTACTTTCGGGGTACGTCTTATTTTCGGGGAAGCAGGGTAGTTGGTAACTGTAGTATAGTCAGTACGTCTATGAAAAATATTAACTGTCTTGTAGAAATTAATTTTTGAAAGTCTTTCAATTTGGCTGGAGTATCTGCTGAGTCCATACTGATGCCCTTTTGTCTGCTTAGAAGTCAATGTATCTACATTTTTCTTTCAGGAAAAATAATATATACTGCTCAAAAAATAAAGGGAACACTCAAGGAACAGATTTGTTAGATTTGTCACTATGTACTGTTTTTGCCATTGTTGTGAGCCGCCCCGAGTCTGCGGAGAGGGGTGGCATATAAATTCAATAAATCTAATCTAATCTAATCTAATCTAACACATCCTAGATCTGAATGAATGAAATATTCTAATTGGATACTTTGTTCTGTACAAAGTTGAATGTGCACAGCAGCATGTGAAATTGAGTGTCAATCAGTGTTGCTTCCTAAGTGGACAGATTGATTTCACAGAAGTTTGATTTACTTGGAGTTATATTGTGTTGTTTAAGTGTTCCATTTATTTTAATTTTTTTGAGCAGTGTATAAGGAACGGACCAAATACAGTGTTCCCTCGCTTTTCGCGGGGGATGCGTTCCAAGATCGCCCGCGAAAGTTGAATTTCCGCAAAGTAGAGATGCGGAAGTAAATACACTATTTTTGGCTATGAACATTATCACAAGCCTTCCCTTCACACTTTAAACCCCTAAATTGCAATTTTCCATTCCCTTAGCAACCATTCAGATTATTACTCACCATGTTTATTTATTAAAGTTTATTAAAAAAAATATTTATTAAAGGCAGACGAAAGTTTGGCGATGACATATGACGTCATCGGGTGGGGAAAACCGTGGTATAGGGAAAAAACCAACAAAGTATTTTTTAATTAATATTTTTGAAAAACCGTGCTATAGACTTTCCGCGAAGTTCGAACCCGCAAAAATCGAGGGAACACTGTAATGCAGTCCTTTGTGTTTACTCAGTAGCTATCCCCATTGAGTTCAGTGATAATTATATATACTATAGGATTGCATCTTTGATCTGTCTTTGGAATACTGAAAGCTCCTAGCATCATGGAACTAAATGCAAGCCATTGAAGTCTTGAAGAACAGGTTGCTTCACTTGAGGGTAGAGTGATAGAGAACACTCCCAAAAATTTCTCCCTATGCTGATGTTGGGAAGCAGCCCAGCCTGGCAGGGAGCAGGGATCAAGGGTGGAACTAGCTTGGAGTCACTGTGTCACTATAAAAGGACTAGGACTGACTCTACTAAGTCCCTTGGAGCCTTATCTAATTGTTCCCAATGAGATTTCTGTATTATAGGCAGAACATAATAAAGTAGTTACTAAATTGTAGTTCCCTGCTTAGGCAGGAAACCCCATACAAATGGTTGTCCAACATCTCCTTAAACACTTCCAGTGTTGGAGCATTTACAACTTCTGGAGGCAAGCTGTTCAACTGATTAATTGTACTAACTATCAGGAAATCTCTCCTTAGTTCTAAGTTGCTTCTCTCCTTGTTTAATTTCCACCCATTGCTTCTTGTCCTTGAGGTTAGTTGGGGGAAAGATTAAAAGTAACATGAGAAAATATTATTTTACTGAAAGAGTAGTAGAAGCTGAAGGAGTCGTTGACAGGAAGGACGTTTTAGCAGATGATGCTCAGGTCGTGTTTAAGGCGACGTAGTTCTAAGCTTTCTAAACCTAGGATTGCAAGTCTAGTTGTGTAGGGTATTCTGTTGCGAGTGGAGGTCTCTTTTAGTAAAGTATCTCTGGACATTTTCTAGAATGTTTATGTCCAAAATGCGGTGTGGGTTGTGTACACTATTTTGTTTATGGGTTGGTTTTCCAGTTGTGTGTGCTATCTTTTGTTTCATTTTGTTTCTCAAAACGCCTGCGAGAAAAAAAATAAGCTATATATTTGCTCTTTCTCTAGTTATCTTTGGAATACACTGAACAAACGTGTGGTCTCTGCGGCAACTACAACGGCAACCAAGGAGATGATTTCCTCACCCCTTCCGGGCTGGTGGAAACCCTGGTGGAGGATTTTGGCAATTCTTGGAAGCTGAAGGGAGACTGTGAAGATTTGCAAAAACAAGACAGCAATTCCTGCAACCTCAATCCCCGTTTAGGTAAGTGAGCCTGTAGGACAGAGGTTAATATCCTGCCTTGCATGCAGCATGCTACAGGTTCAAATACCAGCAGGGGTAGGTCTGTCTGATGAGACCATAACAAGATCGAAATAGATCTTGGTAAGTGCGCTTACAACTGAACCCTTTGTGGGCTGTGATTAAAATAAATAAATAAATAAATAAATAAATAAATAAATAAATAAATAAATAAATAAATAAATAAATAAATAAATAGCAGTGTGTTATTTTAATCCAGTGTTGGATGAAAGGCCCATCTGGATTCAGTTCCAAGTGGAAAGAAAGACACTGGAAACAAGGAGACCACTTAGAAAGATGGTTTAATGGTGGACAGGACCACATGGGTTTGTGGTTCGGGACAAAGGAAAAAACACCTGGGCAAAGAGAGAGAGATTTATACCCTCTGTTGGGCTTTGAATTTGAGCTTGCATTCTGATTGGTTCTCATTCTCCCATGGGGCCATTCAGGGAGTAACTTTGTAGGTTGTCTTTTGAGTCCCAAGCTTGGTTGAATCTGGCTGGGTGATATAATTTCCCCAGGTTCCATGTGGCGACTTCTGCTGCTAGATGGATAGAGGGTTAATCCTACCTTTGTTGGATGCCCTCGTGTGAGATTTTGCTTCTGCGCATGTGCAGAAAGCGAAATATCGTGTGCAGATGTTCACGATGGCGATTTTCATGGATTTTTTGCTTCTGTGCATGCGCGGAAGCAAAAATATCGTCAAAAATCACTGAAATCTCGCTCGCGTGAAAGTGTTCACGCAAGATTTTACTTGCTGTGCATGTGCAGAAGCAAAATCATGTGCCAACAAGCGCGCATGCACTCCTGGGGGGCACGCTCCCCCGTGACAGCATCAGAGGGTGCACCGATAGCGCCGAAGATGGCAGGCCTTCCCTGAAGGTGGGGGCTGTTAAGACTCTGTCTTACTTCGCCGCTGGTTCGCTCCCTCCCATGCCACATGGCCTCTGGCATGCACAGTGCTGAAAACCTAGCTCCTGTGCATGTGCAGAAGCCCAAAACAGCTTCTTCCCATTCACAGAAGCCCAAAACAGCTTCTGCCCATTCACAGAAGCCCAAAACAGCTTCTGCCCATTCACAGAAGGCAAAGACAAAATGGTGCCACCTATGGCGCCACCAAGAGAACTGGTTCGAGGGTGTGGCCAGCTGGCAATCGCTCCCAGTTTGGCAAACGTGGCAAAATTCCCACTACCGGTTCTATAGAACCGGTCCAAACCTACCTCTGTCCCTACCTAACCCCCCCCCCCCCATTTATCCATTTCTCCTCCAGGGAAATATAACATTCTGCTTTTTCAATATTTCCTAGAATAATTCATTTTTCCTACACTGTTGATATGTCTCGGTGCAGCTAGGCTACAAACCCTTCGACATACGCCGAGCAGAGATTAAGGAAGAGTGTGGATGTGCGATACAGCCAGTAACGACACAGACTTAGTATCTTGAATAAGTATTATTTGCATATATATATAAAGCATAAATAATATACAAACCACACACAGCAAGCACTAAGCAAAATACACTCCCCCCCCTCTAGGTAAAGGCAAAAAGGTGTATGAGCAATCCAGCATCATCGTCAGGAGAGAGTACTAGCGCCCTCTTATGGCTAACCAGCCAAAGTCCTTAAAGTGATATTACAACTGTAAATGTAATAAACTACAATAGGCAGTTTAACAGACATGGCAATCCCAAATAACAGTATGTACCATGTACTAACATACACCAGCCAAGACTTTGGTGCAGGCAGGCGCAATTCTCTAGGCGGAGTTTTTAGAGACAAGTCCACTCCTGTCCATGCATTAAATCTGGTTTTGTGCTTGGTTTGTTGTTCTGTTTTTGCTTTTAGCAAAGTTAGGACATGATTAAAAGAGTAAGGAATAACATCCAACTTCTTGCATTGAAACGAGTTTTATTATTCTCCTGGCCCTTCCTTTTTTTCCTGGCTGTGCCCACCTTAGGAATGCTGCTTTGGCAGGCTTACCCAAGGCTATATATACAACAAAAAGAGGAAAGGTTGGTTTTATACTTCTCACCAAAGCACACTGTTAAAAAATACGTAACAACAGATTTCCTGATTCTGTTTCTTTGCTTATTTATTTATTTATTTATTTATTCATTCATTCATTCATTCATTCATTCATTCACTCACTCACTCACTCACTCACTCACTCACAATTTATTTATTTAATTTATTTTATTTATTTTATTTATTTTATTTATTTTATTTATTTTATTTATTTTATTTATTTTATTTATTTTATTTATTTTATTTATTTTATTTATTTTATTTATTTATTTTATTTATTTTATTTATTTTATTTATTTTATTTTATTTATTTTATTTATTTTATTTATTTTATTTATTTTATTTATTTTATTTATTTTATTTATTTTATTTATTTTATTTATTTTATTTATTTTATTTTATTTTATTTATTTTATTTATTTTATTTATTTTATTTATTTTATTTATTTTATTTATTTTATTTATTATTTTATTTATTTTATTTATTATTTTATTTATTTTATTTATTTTATTTATTTCATTTATTTCATTTATTTCATTTATTTCATTTATTTCATTTATTTCATTTATTTCATTTATTTCATTTTATTTATTTATCTATTTTATCTATTTTATCTATTTTATCTATTTTATCTATTTTATCTATTTTATCTATTTTATCTATTTTATCTATTTTATCTATTTTATTTATTTTATTTATTTTATTTATTTTATTTTATTTATTTTGTTTATTTTGTTTATTTTGTTTATTTTGTTTATTTTATTTATTTTATTTATTTTATTTATTTTATTTATTTTATTTATTTTATTTATTTTATTTATTTTATTTATTTTATTTATTTTATTTCATTTATTTCATTTATTTCATTTATTTCATTTTATTTATTTATTTTATTTTTTTTATCTATTTTATCTATTTTATCTATTTTATCTATTTTATCTATTTTATCTATTTTATCTATTTTATCTATTTATTTATTTATTTTATTTATTTTATTTATTTTATTTATTTTATTTATTTTATTTATTTTATTTATTTTATTTATTTTATTTATTTTATTTATTTTATTTATTTTATTTATTTTATTTATTTTATTTATTTTATTTATTTTATTTATTTTATTTATTTTATTTATGTATTTATTTATTCATTCATGTATGTGAATGTTTGTTTGTTTGTTTGTTTATTTATTTATTTTTATTTATTAGATTTGTATGCCGCCCCTCTCCGTAGACTCGGGGCGGCTCACAGCAATAATAAACAATATATAGCTGCCCCGAGTCTGCGGAGAGGGGCGGCATACAAATCTAAATAATAAATAAATATAACAAATCGAATAATTTAAGAGAAACACTAAAAAACCCATTATTAAAAGCAAACATACACACAAACATACCATACATAAACTGTATAGGCCCGGGGGAGATGTTTCAATTCCCCCATGCCTGACGGCAGAGGTGGGTTTGGTCGCATGCTGAGGACCGCCTGTAAACCTTATTGTGACAGTGTGCCATTTCCCCCTCTGTTGAACCTGCTTTTCTTTTCAGCCAGGTATGCCGAGAGTTCCTGCTCGGTTCTGCTGTCACCCCTCTTCGAGCCCTGTCACCACGAGGTCAGCCCGTCTCCCTACCACAAGAACTGTCGCTATGACGTCTGCTCCTGCTCGGATGGGAAAGACTGCTTGTGCTCCGCGGTCTCGGCCTACGCCATGGCTTGCGCCCGGAAAGGAGTTGTCATCAACTGGAGGAAGCCAGAATTTTGTGGTAGGTTGGCACTCACTAAAGTCAGGTCTGGGTCAGTGTTACTAATGTGCGGTGAAGTTAGATTAGATTAGATTTATTGGATTTATATTCCGCCCCTCTCCGCAGACTCAGGGCGGCTCACAACAATAGCAAAAAACAGTACATAGTGACAAATCCAATGCCCACCAATACAATTACGATTTTAAGTTAAGAAATTCATAAAACAATCCCAATATATATAAAAAACAAGCACACAATCAATCAAACAGCAAAACAACATGGGCAAGGGGGAGATGTTTTAGTTCCCCCATGCCTGACGGCAGAGGTGGGTTTTAAGGAGTTTACGAAAGGCAAGGAGGGTGGGGGCAATCCTAATCTCAGAGGGGAGCTGGTTCCAGAGGGTCGGAGCCACCACAGAGAAGGCTCTTCCCCTGGGTCCCGCCAGATGACATTGTTTGTGGGATAGCACGCATCTTCATTTCCACCAGTGGAACTGCGTTCCACCCCGTCCTGCCTGTTGCCCACCCCTGCCCCGCCTGCCCCAAAGCATGAGATGTTGAACATCACTGCCCCCCACCCAGGCCTAACTGTGAGGAAGGGGCTCTGGGAAGGAGCCAACAGTCCCATCCTGATATAATACAGCCTGGATTAGTTCCGCTGAACGATTCAAAGCTCCTGGCAGAATTGCCTGAGAGGGTCACATTTTACCGAGTGGTATTAAACTATAATAAAGCTTTCTCGTTTTAGACTGAGGTTTAGTGGGTTGGGTGGGAGTTGGGGTTTTTTTTTTTAATGGACTCTTTTCAAAATCCATAAGCTTGGAAGCCGAGTGTGATGCTACCAGTAATGTGCTTTCTGTTCTCTTCAATTATTTATGCTGTTGTTCAATGTTTTTTTAAAAAAAATATTATTATTCTGAACTTCATAACACTACGCGACCGTTCAGTAGTTGCAGAAAGGGAGGGGCAGCATAAAAATAAAATAAAATAAAATAAAATAAAATAAAATAAATGAAATGAAATGAAATGATAAGATAAGAAAAGATAAAAGAAAAGAAAAGAAATGAAATATAATGAAATGAAATATAATGTAATAAAATATAATGAAATAAAATAAAATGAAATAAAATAAAATAAATAAAATAAAATAAAATAAAATAAAATAAAATAAAATAAAATAAAATAAATAGAATAGAATAGAATAGAATAGAATAGAATAGAATAGAATAGAATAAAATAAAACAAGGAGGGGGAAATCAAAGATACTTGGATGGCAATTGCTGTAATTCAACTCAGGCTCCTTCACAATAAATCTTCTGTTGATGCTGCTTCTCTCATCAGGTCTCCCCATTACCGCGACTACCGATGTGCTCTGTGCGTGGCTTCAGTTCTCTTGCGCGCATGTGCATGTCCCAGCATGTCTTTCCTTCTGCGCATGTGCAGGAAGCAAAAACACACTGAAATATTGCAAGGGGACGCGCACGCACAAGAGAAATTTCAGCGATTTTTTTGTTTCTGCGTATGCGCAGAAGCAGAAACTCACAAAAATATTTTGCGCGCGCATCGCCTCGTAATATTTCAGTACATTTTTGCTTCCTGCACATGCAAAATCTCTCTTGCGTGCATCCTCTTGAGAGATGCTACTTCTGCGCATGCGCGGAAAGGAAAAATATGCTGGGATGTGCAATCACGCAAGGGAACTGAAGCTGCACACACAGCGCATCATGCGCTATCGGTGTGCTGTCCTCTACCATACTGGTAGCAACCCACTACTGGGTGTCCCTCACTGCTGATGACTCTAAAGTGTGCAATAGGGTTGATATTCCTGGAGGCGTCTGTAATATGGCAAATGATTTAGCTTTACTAGATAAGTGGTCAAAGCAATGGAAACTGCAGTTTAACGTTTCCAAATGTAAAATAATGCACTTGGGAAAAGGAATAAATACAGGAAATAGTATAAGGGCAGATTAGACCATGAGGTCTTTTTTTGCCATCAATCTTCTATGTTTCTAAGTAAAGCTACTCTTTCCCCCAATCACATCCATCAAAACACTTCACAGTGAGTAGTGCAAGTATCTCCCACCGGAGTAGGGAGAATGTTGCCCTCTCCAGTGAATGAGTAGATGAAGATTTGAATTGCCGTTTGTGTATGTGGGCTTCCAAGATTCGCCCACGTTTCTTCAACATTCCGTGGCCTGCATTGGCTGCCGATCAGTTTCCGGTCACAATTCAAAGTGTTGGTCATGACCTTTAAAGCCCTACATGGCATGAGACCAGATTACCTCCGGAACCTCCTGCTACCACACGAATCCCAGCGACCGATAAGGTCCCACAGAGTTGGCCTTTTCCAGGTCCCGTCGACTAAACAATGTCGTTTGGTGGGCCCCAGGGGAAGAGCCTTCTGTGTGGCAGCCCCGGCCCTCTGGAACCAACTCCCCCCGGAGATTAGAACTGCCCCCACCCTCCCTGTCTTTCGTAAACTACTCAAGACTCATTTATGCCGCCAGGCATGGGGGAGTAAAGATATTCCTTCCCCCTAGGCCATTACAAGTTATGCATGGTATGTTTGTGTGTATGTTTTGTTTTATTATAAGGGTTTTTAGTGGTTTTATTAATTGGATTTCTACATGCTGTTTTTATCATTGTTGTTAGCCGCCCCGAGTCTGCGGAGAGGGGCGGCATACAAATCCAATAAATAAATAAAATAAATAAATGTGTGTGTGTGTGTGTTGCAAAATTTAGGCTGATGTGCACCCATTCAACAAACGTCGGCAGCTCTCGGAGGAGAAAATGAGATTTTCTTCCTGCAACCAATGGAATAAAACCAGAAGGTTGGCCTTCTGCGGTTATTTCCTTATTTATTTAAGAGAATTCATACGGCTGCCCACTCACTTTCAGTGACGAGATCTGGGTGGCTTATAAATCCGCCTCTGCTAAGGTTTTCTTTCAGGCTTGATTGTTGGAATCCACTAACGCGGGATTGAGTTCCTCCAGCTGGTGTCACTCCTCTTTGTCCCATATGTTCCTACGCCCCCATCCAAATGCCAACATTTAGACCACGAAAAGTGGGGTGCTGGCATTCGGAAGGCATCCTCTCTCATTTCAAGAATGCCAGGAATGCCATCATTCTCAAAATGATGACGTGGGTTGCTGTTTTGCAGATGCCCAGCTCTCAGAAACAAAGTTGGAACGGACTTTGGAAGTCTTTCTAGTCCAGTGATGGCAAACCTTTTTTTTCCTTGGGTGCCGAAAGAGCATGTGTGTGCACTATCGTGCATGCGGGAGTGCCCACACCCATAATTCAATGTCCGAGGAGGGCAAAAAATAGCTTCCCCCACCCCCTAGAGGCCCTCTGGAGGCCCTCTGGTTTCCCAGTTTCTGGTGGACCCAGTAGATTTAGATTTATTGGATTTATATGCCGCCCCTCTCCGCAAACTCGGGGCGGCTCACAACAATGGTAAAAACAATACATAATAACAAATCCAATGCCCACCAATCCAATTACAATTTTAAGCTAAAAAATTCATGAAAAACAACCCCAAAATATTTAAAAACAAGCACACAATCTAACACCAAAACAACATGGGCAAGGGGGAGATGTTTCAGTCCCCCCATGCCTGACGGCAGAGGTGGGTTTTAAGGAGTTTGCAAAAGGCAAGGAGGGTGGGGGCAATCCTAATCTCAAGGGGGAGCTGGTTCCAGAGGGTCGGAGCCACCACAGAGAAGGCTCTTCCCCTGGGTCCCGCCAGACGACATTGTTTAGTCGGCGGGACCCGGAGAAGGCCACCTCTGTGGGACCGAACTGGTCGCTGGGATTCGTGCGGCAGAAGGTGGTCCCGAAGGTATTCTGGTCCGGTGCCATGAAGGGCTGTATAGGTCATAACCAACACTTTGAATTGTGACCGGAAACTGATAGGCAACCAATGCAGACTGCGGAGTGTTGGAGTAATATGGGCATACAGTGGAACCCCGACTTACGAAATTAATTGGTTCCGGAAGGAGGCTCGCACGTCGAAAAGCTCGTATGTCGAAACATTGTTTCCCATAGGAAATAATGTAAAAGCGATTAATGCGTGCAAGCCCGAGGGCTGAGGGGAAAAGACGTCGGCTGAAGCGGGGAAGTTCGCCAGGAGTCAGCAAAGAAGCCGCGCGTGTGTTGTAAAAGATCGGAGCCGGCATGGGGAGGCTTTCAATCAGCCCCCGAGCCCCCAACCCGGGCTCAGGGGCTGATTGAAAGCCTCCCCATGCCGGCTCCGATGTTTTAAAACACACGCGCGGCTTCTTTGCTGACTCCTAAAGCGGGGAAGTTCGCCAGGAGTCAGCAAAGAAGCCGCGCGTGTGTTGTAAAAGATCGGAGCCGGCATGGGGAGGCTTTCAATCAGCCCCCGAGCCCCCAACCCGGACTCGGGGGTTGATTGAAAGCCTCCCCATGCCGGCTCCGATGTTTTAAAACACACGCGCGGCTTCTTTGCTGACTCCTAAAGCGGGGACGGCCCCCCCCCACCCCCAAGCAGAAGCCAAGGACCCCCCCACCCCCAAGCAGAAGCCGAGCGAATGCTTACCAAGTGGGATACTACGAGCAGAGAGGAGCCGGGCGCTTCCTTGCCTTCCTTCCTTCGCTGCCGAAAGTATCAGGGAGGCGTGGCTCGTATCCCGGATGTGAGCTCGGGAGGCAAACGGAAATGACGCTCCCTCCCAAGCTCTTATCTCGAGTTGCTCGCAAGTGGAGCAGCTCGTATGTCGGGGTTCCACTGTATTTAGGGAAGCCCATGATTGCTGTTACAGCTGCATTCTGCACGATCTGAAGTTTCCAAACACTTTTCAAAGGTAGCCACATGTAGAGAGCGTTACAGTAGTCGAACCTCAAGGTGATGAGGGCATGAGTGACTGTGAGCAGTGACTCCCAGTCCAAATAGGGACGCAACTGGCGCACCAGGCGAACCTGGGCAAACGCCCCCCTCGCCACAGCTGAAAGATGGTTCTCTAATGTGAGCTGTGGATCGAGGAGGACGCCCAAGTTGCGGACCCTCTCTGAGGGGGTCAATAATTCCCCCCACAGGGTAATAGAGAGACAGATAGAATTGTCCCTGGGAGGCAAGATCCACAGCCACTCCGTCTTGTCTGGATTGAGTTTGAGTTTGTTGACACCCATCCAGGCCCCAACAGCCTCCAGGCACCGGCACATCACTTCCACTGCTTCGTGTTTCGCCCTCTCCAGGCTCCAAAAGCTGTTCTAGTCGAAACCTCTGCTTAAACAGGAGGTGTTAAACCTGTGATGGCGAACCTATGGCATGTGTTCCACAGGTGTAAAGTGACCAGATTTTTAAATTGCTGAAGCGGGACATCATTGATGGGGGTGGGGTGGGGAATTTCTCTTTTCTCTCTCTCTCTCTCTCTCTCATCCTCCCTGCCTTTATCTCCTGGGAATGCCCTGACCTCTCCGCGATGTACAGGCAGCTGGTGCCCAGGCCGTGTCCTGCGAGCATGGCCTCAGCGCGAGGCCTACCCTGAGAGAGACACAGGAAGTACAATATGGGAGACACAGGAAGTACAACCCACCCAGGATGACCCCAAGACACTTTGCCGTTTCCTTCTGCTGTCACCATAGAGGAGAAAGAGAGAGAGAGGGAGGGAGGGAGAGAGGGAGGAAGGAAAAAAATTGGGATATTTCTGAAAAGGCACTGCACGCGGGACAGATTATGAAAAAGCGTGACTGTCCTGCAGAAAGTTGGACGTCTGGCCATTTCCAAGGCAGTTAATTTTATTGATAGCCGACAATTCTATCTGTATGTGTCACATGGGTTTTTTTTGCTGAATTTGAAAATTAAGGGAGACTAGGATAGATCTATTTCGGCCTTATTTTGGCCTCATCAGCTAGCCATACCCACTGGGACCTGAACCTGCAACCTTTGCCTTGTAAGGCAGAGAATTATCCTCTAGGCTACAGTATCCAATCCCTTCAGCTCTGCACCAGGGAAGGGTTACATATTTTTGTGTCAAATCACCCTGGTGTATTGAAGGAACATCACAGCTCCTTATTTGCCTCTCGGCCCAACCCAGGGCCATTTCCAAGGCAGTTAATTTTATTGATAGCCGACAATTCTATCTGTATGTGTCACATGTTTTTTTTGCTGAATTTGAAAATTAAGGGAGAAAATTAATATATATACCCACTAAAACTCTCATTGTGTATTGGACTAACTAACTAACTAACTAGCTAGCTAGCTAGCTAGCTAGCTAGCTAGCTAGCTAGCTAACTAAACAAACAAACAAACAAACAAACAAACAAACTCCCTTTTCATCAAAACTGCTATCTCCACACTGTTGAGTTTTGGGGCAGCTGTTTTGTGAAAAAGAGCATAAAGTTGTAATTGCTGCCATCTAGAGTTAAGATTGAGTTGATGGGACTGTAAGTTGTAGACATACTAACAGTAAGTTCTGCTAGTGTTTTATATCTCACATGGAAGCTGTTGTTCAGGACACTTAATTGGTTTTGAACAATCTGAAAAAGATAGGAGGGGCGTGGGAGGAAAAGCCATGAATCCTAGTCCAAAAATTGATTTAGGAAATCTACTTATTTGTCTGCTTGACTGCA
>NC_091955.1:9434369-9454369 GCF_031021105.1 Erythrolamprus reginae | reverse complement strand
AAATAGGTACCTCTTTGATGTAAAGGAAACTGTGCTCCAGGACATCATGCTGGTTACATGGCGACGGATATGTCTTCGGTCAATGCTGGCCTCAATGGATTTGAAACGTAGAGAAGGTTTGCCTATTTGCCGATGACTCTAAAGTGTGCAATAGGGTTGATATTCCTGGAGGGGTCTGTAATATGGTAAATGATTTAGCTTTATTAGATAAATGGTCAAAGCAATGGAAACTGCAGTTTAATGTTTCCAAATGTAAAATAATGCACTTGGGGAAAAGGAATCCTCAATCTGAGTATTGCATTGGCAGTTCTGTGTTAGCAAAAACTTTAGAAGAGAAGGATTTAGGGGTAGTGATTTCTGACAGTCTCAAAATGGGTGAGCAGTGTGGTCGGGCAGTAGGAAAAGCAAGTAGGATGTTTGGCTGCATAGCTAGAGGTATAACAAGCCGGAAGAGGGAGATTGTGATCCCCTTATATAGAGCGCTGGTAAGACCACATTTGGAATACTGTGTTCAGTTCTGGAGACCTCACCTACAAAAAGATATTGACAAAATTGAACGGGTCCAAAGACGGGCTACAAGAATGGTGGAAGGTCTTAAGCATAAAACGTATCAGGAAAGACTTCATGAACTCAATCTGTATAGTCTGGAGGACAGAAGGAAAAGGGGGGACATGATCAAAACATTTAAATATGTTAAAAGGTTAAATAAGGTTCAGGAGGGAAGTGTTTTTAATAGGAAAGTGAACACAAGAACAAGGGGACACAATCTAAAATTAGTTGGGGGAAAGATCAAAAGCAACATGAGAAAATATTATTTTACTGAAAGGGTAGTAGAACCTTGGAACAAACTTCCAGCAGACGTGGTTGGTAAATCCACAGTAATTGAATTTAAACATGCCTGGGATAAACATATATCCATTGTAAGATAAAATACAGGAAATAGTATAAGGGCAGACTAGATGGACCAGGAGGTCTTTTTCTGCTGTCAGTCTTCTATGTTTCTATTATGTTTCTAAGATGAACACTGCCCCCTAGAGTAGGCAATGACTAGCAAAGTAAAATCTGCAGGGATTCCTTTATTCAGGGATGTCGAATTTGTGCCCTGTGTCATTCACTAAACTGCGAAGGGCAGTGGCTAAAGTGTGATGCATCTGTCTGTCGGCCGCTTGTTTGACACCCCTGCATTACTTTATCTTCTTTTTATAAAGCATATGTGAGTTTCAAAATTTCTGCCGAGTGTAAGCTATTTCCCAACCTTTTAGAAGTTGAGCCAAAATGTCAACAGCAATCTTGAAGTACAGAGTACAGGTAATATTTAATGATCTGTTTCAACACTCTTGCCTTATGAAAAGTTGACAAGCTTCGGATAATATTGGATGAATCATTAATAACCTGTCAGTAAAACTGAAATTGTCAATGGCGCTTTGGCTAAATGTGGAAAAAGCCTTTGATATGTTACAATGGAATGCTTAAAGGCAGGTTTTGGCAAAACCATTTCCCTGCTTTTATTTTAGTTGGATTAAAATCTGTCATGAACTTTTTCTGAGAGTTTTTATAAATAGCATAATCTTCTGATTAGTCAGAATGTCTTAGGGATGTTCTGTTTAAGTTGGTATGCCGCCCCGAGTCTACGGAGAGGGGCGGCATACAAATCTAATAAATTGAATTGAATCAGAACCATTGGCCTATTCTGTTAGGGAAGCACACAGTTTTGGGCATAAAAGCAGCTGGTGAGGCACCCAGATTTTATTCAAATGATGTTTAAGGTGTTATTGACAATGAGGAATTTTATATTCTAAAACATATTGATATAACATACTGCTCAAAAAAATAATGGGAACACTCAAATAACACCTCCTAGATCTGAATGAATGAAATATTCTCATTGAATACTTTGTTCTGTACAAAGTTGAATGTGCACAACACCATGTGAAATTGATTGTCAATCAGTGTTGCTTCCTAAGTGGACTGTTCGATTTCACAGAAGTTTAATTTACTTGGAGTTATATTGTGTTGTTTAAGTGTTCCCTTTATTATTATTTTTTTGAGCAGTGTATATCAAGCAATATTACAATAACAGTGTTAACACCGGGTACATAATGTCATGTCTGTTTCTCTACGCAACCTAAGTGGCCAAGTCTAAATCATTAGAAGCACAATTGGAAAGTCAGTATGTGAGTCCTTCAAAATGATGGGAGATCTTTGGCACTAATTTTAATCAAATTTGCAAATTTAATAGCCACAGGATCATGTTCACGCTACCCCTCCTGTATTTCAAATCTCCCAGAGGTCCCATAGATACTGTTCCCAGGCCTGGAGTTATTTATTTATTTATTATTATTTATTTATTTATTTATTACTTAGATTTGTATGCCGCCCCTCTCCGAAGACTCGGGGCGGCATACAGTTAGGGTGTTTGTGGAGTTCCTGCCAAGAAATGAAAAATCTAATAAATGGATGGATGGAGAAATAGATTGTTTTTCTTGATGATGTCTTTATTTTTATCACCTTTACCTTCTAATAATAAAACCTTTCCCTTTTAATAATAAAATGAGATTTTTTTCATGTTTCTTAATGCACTAATTCATTTGGATATCCAATTAAATTGTGCTGATTGGATATCCAATTAAATTGTGTGATTTATTGATTTGTTGATTTATTGATTTGTTGATTAATTGGATTTTTATCCCACGCCGTTCCGAGAACTTGGGGCGTCAATGTGAAAAAATACAGTTCTGAAAGCCAATAAAACTAAAAACAGTCTAAAACCCCAATTTAATCTAAAAACAGTCCTATTCAATCCACCAACATACTTTCCATTCAACATACATTCATTCATAGGCAGGGGCTGATTATTAGTGTCCCCAAGCCTGTGGGGGGCAGTACGAATCTCTGGGGGGAGCTGATTCCAGACACCACCTTGGAGCTGGAGCGACACCACCTTCTCAAAAACTTTCCCTATAAAGTGAAGGTTGGAGACAGGACGATAGTTGTTTAAAGCAGCGATGGCCTAGATGTGGAGTGCTCGCCTCACAATCAGGAAGCCATAAGTTGGATCCTAGATAATGGTAGATACACAGAGAAAATATCTGCTGTGAACTCCGTACGGGCGTCAGGAAGGGCATCTGGCCAGCAAACGCTCAGCTTCATTCAGTTACCTGACTCCACCCTGGGGCAAGCAATTACAGGGTCATTCAAAGAAACAAAAATCCTATTAAAAGCTGCTGTGTTTTGTCTGGGGCTCCTCCCAATTCTGTGTTTCATTTCTATTTGTGTATCTGTTTTTCTCTTTATTTATTTTATTTATTTATTCCTGTGAGACCGCCTTCTGCTGCACGAATCCCAGCAGCCAATCAGGTCCCACAGAGTTTATTTATTTATTTATTTATTATTTAGATTTGTATGCCGCCCCTCTCCGAAGACTCGGGGCGGCTCACAGCAGAGAAAAACAAATCATAAATAATCTGAATACATTTAAAACATTTAAGATTTAAAAAGAAAACCCCATATAATACAGAGTTGGCCTTCTCTGGGTCCCGTCGACTAAACAATGGTGTTTGGCAGGACCCAGGGGAAGAGCCTTCTTTGTGGCGGCCCCAGCCCTCTGGAATCAACTCCCCCTGGAGATTCAAATTGCCCCCACTCTTTCCGCCTTCCACAAGATGTTGAAGACCTATCTATGTCGCCGGGCATGGGGGGGACTAACTATCTCTTCCCCCACCACCACCTTTTTTCTGACTGTAGTACACGAGAATGGTGTGATTGTGCAGTAACGATTGTTTTTAATATTTATGGGTTTTAAAATTAGCTTTTAAAATCTAATATTGAGTTTGTATTCTGTATATTGTATTATTGTTGCTGTGAGCCGCCCCGAGTCTTCGGAGAGGGGCGGCATACAAATCTAATAAATCTTAAATCTTATTTGATATTTTATGCCGCCCTTCTCCTTAGACTCAGGGCGGCTTACAACATGTTAGAAATAGCACTTTTTAACAGAGCCAGCCTATTGCCCCCACAATCCGGGTCCTCAGTTTACCCACCTCGGAAGGATGGAAGGCTGAGTCAACCTTGAGCCGGTGATGAGATTTGAACCGCTGACCTACAGATCTACAGAGAGCTTCAGTGGCCTGCAGTACAGCACTCTACCTGCTGCGCCACCCAGGCTCTTTACCTTATTTATCTTAAATAACTTCTATTCTTTCTATGTGTTTTTAAGGATTTCTCCTGGACTGACTGTGCTTTCCTTTTCATTCCTTAAAGCAAAGCGGAGCCTCTCTTGCAAGCATCCGATGACCATGTTTGTCTGTCCGGCAAATGACCCAAGAGTGAAGGGAGTGGAATGTATGAAGACCTGTCAAAATTACGATCTGGGCTGCGTCAGTCACGGATGCATTTCGGGCTGTCTTTGCCCAACTGGATGGGTAAGAAAGTTGAGGTTCTTTAAGAAAAAGTGTGCAGGAACCAGCAGGGCAACCAACTTTTTTTCCCTTCTTCTTCTTCTGTCGTGTGATCTACTGGTTGTTAGTATAATAGTTGTTAGTTTCTGCATAGGTTGTATTTGAGGTAGGTTTTAATTCTAGCGGTTAGTGGCATGGTCTGTTTGTTTCGTATGTCTTCTTCACTGGGGTGCTGTTTGTTTTGCATCTTTTAAGTTTTGTAAATATTTCTTTTCTGATCTAACCATTTATACCAATTTTCCCAGGTGCTATAAAAACTGGATTCATCTTTTTCTTGCAATTCAAGAGTCGCTTTAGTCATTTCTGCGCATTCCATGGTTTTAATTATTAAAGATAAAGTTGAAGGGGTTGGGTTTTTTTCCAAGTTTGCACATATAGCAAAACATTTGGAAAAAAATTATTCTTCTAGTCCAGTGATGGCGAACCTATGGAACCGGTGCCAAAGGTAACACGCGGAGCCATATCTGCTGGCATGCGAGTTGTTATTCTAGCTCAGCTCCATTGTTCATGTGTGTGCCGGCCAGCTGATTTTCGTCTCACCCGTAGGCTCTGGGAGGGCATTTTCGGCTTTTGCTTATGGAGCCTGGGGAAGGCGAAACATGGGCCTACCATGCCCCCCAGAGTTTGGGAAATGGGCTGTTTCAGGCCTCCAGAGGGACTCCGAGGTGACAGGGGAGGCCATTTTCACTGTCCCCAAGCATTGAATTATGGGTCTGGGCACTCACGCTTTCGGCACCTGTGGAAAAAAAAGGTTTTCCATCACTGTTGTAGTCTTTAGATGCCTCTCCTATCCACCAGGGCATGCATTTCTGTCTTGCGGTAAAATAATTAAAACACACACAAAAAAATCACATATAGCAAATTGCAAACTATACCACTAAGCAATAACAACTGAAATTCCGTAGAAAGTTTGTGTAGAAGAGGCAAAGCCTGAGGGCGGAGTCAAGAAAGGAATCAGACTGGAATCATTAAGTTGCCATAAACGACCCAAGTCCAATGCCATTTGATTTGATTTGATTTATTAAATTTATAAGCTGCCCAACTCCTTACGGACTGATGACTCACATTCATAATTGGGAGAACATGGGTGATAGGAATGATGAGAAAAAACTACTAGTAATAGCAGTGCAGATTTAGTAAATAGTTAGACAGTGTTGAAGGAATTATTTGTTTAGCAGAATGATGGCATTTGGAAAAAAAACCCTGTTCTTGTGTCTTGGTGTGCAGTGATCTGTAGCAATGTTTTGAGGGCAGGAGTTGAAACAGTTTGTGTCCAGGATGTGAGGGGTCAGTAAATATTTTCCCCGCCCTCTTTCTGACTCGTGCAGTCTACAGGTCCTCAATGGAAGGCAGGTTGGCAGCAATTGTGTTTTCTGCAGTTCTGATTCTCCTCTGAAGTCTGTGTCGGTCCTGTTGGGTTGCAGCACCAAGCCAGACAGTTGTAGAGGTGCAGATGACAGACTCAATGATTCCTCTGTAGAACTGGATCAGCAGCTCCTTGGGCAGTTTGAGCTTCCTGAGTTGGCGCAGAAAGAACATTCTTTGTTGTGCTTTTTTGATGATGTTTTTGATGTTAGGTGAGCATTTTAGGTCTTGAGATACGATAGAACCTAGGAAAAGAAGTCAAGGTGGCAACTGCAGCTACACAACTGAATGCCTTCATGATTTGGGGGTTGCAAAATTATCTGATGGGACCGGAATTGATAAAGTAGGAGTAGAAATGTTATTGCCATTAGAGGGCAATATTGTTCACCTTTTCCCCCCATTCTGATCGACTTCCAGAGTTTGTTATGGCTTCTCTGCTTTAAAACTTAGGAGCAATTAGGAATTGCAGCTTTTGTGTCAAAAACGAAGGGAAAAATTTTAGGGAAGTTTTCAGAATATCCAGAGTTTTAGAAGGGAATTAAAATCTCATTAGTTGCTTCAGGATGCCGATCATAATTCATATTTTTATAACCAGTTGTGCTACTCATTTACAGAGAGTTTTATTACTGAGACCCAGAGTTTTGAGCTGGACTTAGACTGGCCAAAAAATAATCCTTCAATTAATCTGTTAAATTACCCTCCGACCATGGCCAGATGTTACTAAAATTAAATCAACAGTAGATTCAGTGTTTTTCTAATTAACAGAACAATTACTAGGGGGAAAATGGAATGACTTCTTTTTCAAAATTTAATTATGACTTCTTTTAAAAATTCTAATTATGAAATAAGGTCGGACGGCAGTTGCATTGAACAGTCTTGAGCACGACAACATATAGTTGTGTTGGCTTTTTTCAACATAGTTTGACCAGCCTAGGACCCTGGCACCTTGTATAGTATTGCAACCCAGGTACAAATTGACATAAACATAACTTGCAGGGCATGGCTAGTTGAATGAAAAGAAGGACCAGGGGAGACATGATAGCAGAGTTCCATTATCTCAGGGTTTGCCACAAAGAAAAGGGGCCTCCGTGGGGCCTCTCTAGGAATCTCCTGGGAGGAAACAGGGCCTCCACCCTCCCTGTGGTTTCCCTAATCGCATGCATTGTTTGCTTTTACATTGATTCCTATGGGAAAAATTGTTTCTTCTTACAAACTTTTCTACTTAAGAACCTGGTCATGGAACGAATTAAGTTTGTAAGTAGAGGTACCACTGTATAACCCTTAACCACACATTGATAGTTTATATGTATTGTTATACCCAACATAGTATCATACATGGTACTGACAATTTAAATATCTATCTATTTCCGTTCTAGGTGCGACATGGAAGCAAATGTATGGTCCCGGAGAATTGTCCCTGTTTCCACAATGGACAGGAATATGCACCAGGACAAACGGTGACAATAGACTGCAACACGTGGTAAGGAATTAACCTATTTGAAGTTGATAGTCCAGGGTGGGTGGGAAGCCCATCATTTTGAGGCACTGCCAATAAATATTCACTTATTCTTTAGGTGCCATAGGCAACACATGTAAAGAAATGGACAGGCAACATAAGCTAGCTCTTTCTTTCTTTCTTTTTTCTTTCTTTCTTTCTTTCTTTCTTCCTTCTGTCCTTCCTTCCTTTCTTCCTTCCTTCCTTCCTCTCTCTCTCTCTCTCTCTTTCTTTCTCTCTTTCTCTCTCTCTTTCTTTCTCTCTCTCTTTCTTTCTTTCTCTTTCTCTCTCTCTCTCCCTTCCTTCCTTCCTTCCATCCTTTCTTTCTCTCTCTCTCTCTTTCTCTTTCTCTCTCTCTCTCTCTCCCTTCCTTCCTTCCTTCCTTTCATCCTTTCTTTCTCTCTCTCTCTCTCTCTTTCTTTGTCTCTTTCTCTCTCTCTCTCTCTTTCTTTCTCCCTCTCTTTCTCTTTCTCTCTTTCTCTCTCTCTCTCCCTTCCTTCCTTCCTTCCATCCTTTCTTTCTCTCTCTCTCTCTTTCTTTCTTTCTCTCTTTCTCTTTCTCTCTCTCTCTCTCTCTCTCTTTCTTTCTTTCTTTCTTTCTTTCACTTTTATGCCACCCCTCTCTGAGGACTTGCGGCGGCTCACAATATATAATAAAACAAAGCATGACATCCTAAATCCAATTAATTAAATATGAATCTAAAACATCTAAAAAAAGTCCCAAACCATAAAAAACAATCATTCTCATCCGATCAAGTTTCTGTCACACATTCATTGGCCAGATGGCAAGGATCTAATCGTCCCAGGCTTGGCGGCATAAATGAGTCTTAAGACTCTTAAGGTGCAAAAAAGGGCAACAAGAATGATCAAGGAAATGGAGCGCCTCCCTTATGATACCAGGTTGCAGCGCCTTGGTCTCTTCAGCCTTGAAAGACGACGTATAAGAGAGGAGTTTATTGAAGTGTATAAAATCATGCATGGGATAGAAAAGGTGGATAGGGAAAAAATATTTTCTCTATCACACAATACTAGGACAAGGGGGCACTCTCTAAAGCTCATAGGTAAGAAAGTGAGGACGAATAAAGGGAAATATTTCTTCACCCAGAGGGTCGTTGGTTTATGGAATTCACTTCCAGAAGAGGTCCTGACAGCTGTCAACCTGGATAGCTTCAAGGCAGGATGAGACAGATTAATGGATGCCAAGTGTATCGGTGGTTATTGAAACGGATGTCCATGTGCCGCCTCTATGTTGGTTGAGGCAGGCAGGGTTCCCTTGGGTCCCATTTGTTGGGGGGTCAAGGGAAAGGGAGGGTCTTGCCTTCTCTTTCTGCTCAAGATCCCCATGGACAATTGGTGGGCCACTGTGGGGCACAGAACGCTGGACTCGATGGGCTTTGGCCATTGCAGCGGGGACTCTCAGGGGGGTGGGGGCAGTATGAATCTCCAGGGGAAGCTGAATTCAGAGGGCCGGGGCCCCCACATAGAAGGTTCTTCCCCTAGGTCCAAACGACATTTTCTAGTTGACGGGACCTGGAGAAGGCCAACTCTGTGGGATTTGTGTGGCAGAAGGCAGTCCCATAGGTATTCTGGCCCAATGCCATGTAGGGCTTTATAGGTCATAACCAACACTGTTTTGGTTTGCATTTGCGGAAAGTAGCCTGTTTGTAGCCAAGCAGCAAACCAGTCCAGCCAGCCCACCAACCCAGCCAGCCACAGACCAGTAGAAATGGAGTTGAAGTCTTCAATGAAACACAGCAGCAGTAGGAAGTTGTGGAAAAATATATTTACTTCTTTATGCTACTACTACTACTGTCTATACTATACATACAATAAACTAGTATCTTACTAGCATCTTGCTACAACTATCTTAGTTCAATAACTCTACGGAGAGGGGAGGCATACAAATCTAATAAATGAATGAATGAATGAATGAACGAACGAACGAACAAACGAACAAACGAACAAACGAACAAACAAACAAACAAACAAACAAATAAACAAACTCACAGGAACCAACTTTTACAGCATTACAGCTTCTTCAAAGTATACTTCCACAAACAGCACACAGCTAAAAGCGAACAGACAGAGAGAGAGAGCAAAGAGCTCTTGCCTAGTTAAATACTTTTCACATAATTACTAGGTTGCTGCACGCTCAACTGCCTCTGAATGACATAATGCAGGCCTACTTTCTGCATTATGATATTACCCAGGGATTTTTAATTCCTGACAACCTACTAAACAGTAATAGCTGTCAATCTTTTGCAGCACCTGCCGTGCTCGAAAATGGGAGTGTACGGAAAATGTCTGCGATGGAAAATGTTCGGTCATCGGTGCCGCTCATTATTTGACCTTCGACGGACTGAAGTACAGGTTTCCTGGCAGTTGTCAGTATGTGCTTGTTCAGGTAAGACTTGGGATGTGAGGCTCTAAGGCAGGGGTGTCAAACTCAAGGCCCGCAGGCCGGATTTGGCCCACAGGGGCTGCTCTGCAAACAGGACCAGCCTCTGCCAGTGAAAACAGAATTTGGGGATGTTACCTATGGCGGTACGTTCCCCCATATTTGCATACAGCCTGCTGATTGGCTAATCAGCGGGCGGGGAGATTTGAATGGCTGTCAGTGGCTGGCCACCTCCAGGCAAGTCCTTAAAAGTGGCTTAAAAGTGGTATTCAGTATTCGCTACAGCTTGGGTAGTGTTGAACTGTTGCTGTGACTCCGATCTCTTTGTTAACAATGAATTTAACAGGAGGGACTGCAATTTTTTCTGGCAGTGGGCTGCGAAAACGGGGCCCGGGCTCCATTTTCGTTGGCAGAGGGCTGGCAAAACAAACTAAAAACAAAACAGAAGGAGAAATAATTTCCCCTTTTGCATTTGAATCCATAGGCAAAGGGATAGGAAATGATAAAGAGGAAAGACAAAGAAAAAGAAAGAGGGATGAGAGCAAGGAAGGAAAAATAAGGAAAGAGGGGGGTGGGGGAGAAGAAAGGAGAATGTAGAAGGAATCCAAGCCATAAGGAATAAATTGGAATCACTTTATATTATGCAAATAGATATATTGCTCTTGAGTTAAAATGGTATATATCAGAAACGCCCCCATTTTGGTGGAGGGCTTTGAATGTTTGTCTGGTGGTGGGCACCAATCACTGAGCACCTGTTTTATGTTGTGTGTGTGTGCTTTATATTCTATATTTTAAAATCAATTTAATAAATTATTTTTAAAAAGAGAGAGAATGAAGAGGGAAGAAAAAGACGAAAAATAAGGGAAGGCAAGGAGGGAGGGAGGGTTTCGGCCTTGGGGAAAGGCTGTTTTGCCCTCCAGATGTTTTAGGGAATTTTCCCTGAAGTTCCAGAGGCAAAAAAAATCCCCCAACAGACAAACTAGAATTTGCCCACCAGCAATAATGAGTTCATATAGGTATGATCCGGATTGCCGCACCAATGTGAACCCACTAATGCAATTTTCAGCATTTTTTTTATGGTGTCTCAATCTGTATAGTCTGGAGGACAGAAGGAAAAAGGGGGACATGATCGAAACATTTAAATATGTGAAAGGGTTAAATAAGGTTCAGGAAGGAAGTGGTTTTTTTAATAGGAAAGTGAACCCAAGAACAAAGGGGCACAATCTGAGGTTGGTTGGGGGAAAGACCAGAAGCAACGTGAGAAAATATTATTTGACTGAAAGAGTAGTAGATGCTTGGAACAAACTCCCAGCAGACGTGGTTGGTCAATCCACAGTGACTGAATTGAAACATGCCTGGGATAAACATACAGGGTGTTCTGTCCAGCTCTCTGATAGAATCCTCCCGAAAATGCACAGATATAATTTCAGACACACACACATTTGAAAATTCAAAAGAATGTTCTTTATAATGAAAATTCACTTAAACCAAGCCCTCTTTTGGTATAGCAAAGAGCACTCGTCTCCAAACAAACTGGTAATTTGTACAAGTCCCTTATCAGTTCTGTGATACTTAGCTTGCAGCTGTGAGGCAATTCACAGTCCTTCTTCTTTCACAAAGTGAAACACACTTTGCTCTGGTTTAGTTTCAAAGCGGGGGGAAAATCACCACACAAAGGTCAAAGTCAGCAAAGCAGGCACGAAACACAACGATCAAATAATCCTCCACAATGACCAAACCCACAGGCTGCTATTTATAGCAGCCTCACTAATCACCCCAGCCCCACCCAACCAAAGATGGCCTCATTTTCTTTGATAATAATCTCTCAGTTGTTGCTGCCTATGCATCGCTCTCCGCATGCGTGGCTGTATCATTAACTCTTGTTCTGAATCCAAGGAGGAGCTAGATAATTGATCTCCTTCTGAGCTGTCTGCCACACTCTCCTCTTCCCTGTCACTCAGGTCTTCTTGGTCAGAGGAGCCTTCATCTTCAGATTCTACTGGGAGCAAAACAGGCCTGTAGCATGTGGATGTCTCCCCCACAGAGCTAACCACAACAACAGGGGGTGGGCAAAAAAATGGAAACACTTGACTTTTTGGCATCATAATGTTTGAACTTGTTCAAATCAATCAAAACTTGACAGATTTCAAATTGCATCAGTGGGTTTTGACTAGTACACCACTCCAGATCACATTGGTATGAATCCCCCACTGTCTACCAGGCCTGTGCGCATGCTTGGGGGGCAGCGTGTTTGGGGGTATATGCATGCGTGCGTGCTAGCACACCCACACACAACCCTTTTGGCACGCGAACCAAAAAGGTTTCACCATCCCTGCCCTAAGGCATCCGTTTCGAAGATGGAGTTCCATAGGCCGATTTCAAAAGGCTGCTGTTGCTCCTTCTTTCTTTTCAAGGACTACTGTGAAGACGATGGGGCCGGGTCTTTTCGGATACTTGTGGCCAAGGAAGGATGCAGCTTTACGGGAGAGATGTGCACGCGAAGGATCACGGTTTTGTTTGACGGGGGAGAGATCGAGCTGCAGGGCGGAGAAGTAAGTTAATATTAATATTAACGTACCTTTAACTAACTTAATATTAATCTGCTCCAAACTTGACTGTGAAAAATATGACTTTAGTAATCGAGTTGTCGAAGCGTGGAACATCTTACCAGACTCCACAGTGTCATCCCCTAACCCCCAACATTTTACCTTTAGGCTATCCATGGTTGACCTCTCCAGATTCCTAAGAGGTCAGTAAGGGGCGTGCATAAGTGCACCAGCGTGCCTTCCGTCCCCTGTCTTATTGTCACTCCTATATTTCTTTATATATCTTTTCTTCTATTCCTACATCTTGTCTTCTATTCTCTCATTGATATATTTTATTCCTATATCTTTTCTTCTATTCTTTCCTTGATATATTTTACTATGAGTATATCCTCTGTAACCTTCATTATGTTTTGGACAAAATAAATACATAAAATAAATAAAGGAAATAAATAAATAATAAGTTCACCTCCTCCTCCCTCATTGTCTACACAGGCTCACGCTGTCAAAGCGGGGATTTTGAAGGCTTCTTTTGAGAGGGACTTCTTTTTAACAAAACAATATTCTTTATTCTTGAATATTCTTTAAAACCAAACATATATAGAGAAAACATACAATCCACTTACAACATACAACATTTCCTTACAACAACATACAGCATTTCCATTCCTCTACTCGCAACAGAATACCTTACACAACCAGACTTGAAAGCTTAGAACCTAACCCTAACCCCCAACATTTCTCCCTTAGATTATCCACGATTGACCTCTCCAGGTTCCTAAGAAGTCAGTAAGGGGCGTACATAAGTGCACCGGTGTGCCTTTCGTCCCCTGTCCAATTGTCTTTTCTTTATCTCATATATCGTATATATTTTCTTCCTTTCATATATCTTCTCCTCTATTTTTATATCTTTTCTTCTATCCTTTTCTTTATATATAATACTACATGTCTATTCTCTTCAATATGTATTGTGTATTGGACAAAATAAATGAAAAAATAAAATAAATAAACTAGGCCGCCTTAAACACGACCTATGCATAGCCCATAAAATCATCCACAGTCACTGAATTGAAACATGCCTGGGATAAACATAGATCCATCCAAAAATAAAATACAGGAAATAGTATAAGGGCAGACTAGATGGACCATGAGGTCTTTTTCTGCTGTCAATCTTCTATGTTTCTATGTTTCTATGATCAAATTCATCCCACACGATAGGATTAAGACCTACCCCTGTCATTTTGGTCGGAATTGCCCAGTCAGAGTCCAGGTTAAGCGGCTTTTGCCCCATTGTACAACCTTTCCTGCCGCCATTGTTAAACGAATCCCCACAGTCGTTCAGTTAGTAACGCAGTTGTTAAATCAATCTGACTTCTTCATTGACGTTTCTTGTCAGAAGGTCCGAAAAGGGGGTCACGTGACTCATGGAAATTGTGTCATGAAAATGAGTCAGTTGCCGAGCGTCTGAATTTTGATCTTGTGACCCTCGGGATGCTGCAGTGGTTGTGAGTAGTGATGGGCGAACCCAACGGTGTTCGGGTTTGGCAAGTTCGGACGAACTTTACACAAAATTCAGCCGAACCCAAACTGAACCCGAACGGGGAATCCTACCCACGAACAAATTCCGGGGGCGGAGCTTTGACATCACCGGCAGGTTGCTAAGGACGCCAAGGTGATCACTTCCTGGATTCCATGGAACATGTTTATTTTTAAGTGAAAGGACCGCCCTTTGCTTGCAGCGTCGCTGCGGCATCCTTTTTCATAAAAATAACAATGTTTATTTTTACGTGAAGACCTCCCTTTGAAGGAGTTGGGGAATCCCTCCCACGAAGAGATTCCTGGGGCGGAGTTTTGATGTCACCAGCAGGTTGCTAAGGACGCCAAGGTGATCACTTCCTGGATTCCATGGAAACCAGGAAGTGATCACCTTGGCATCCTTAGCAACCTGCCGGTGACGTCAAAGCTCCGAATGCTGAACACGACCCCGAACTTTGCCCGAAGTTTGAAAAAATTTCGGGTTCGTATTCGGCATACTGAACACCGCAAAATTCAGTACGGACCCGAATTGTGCAGGTTCAGTTCGCCCATCACTAGTTTTGAGGGGTGAAAAACAATCATATGTCAAGTTCCCCAGTGCCATTGTAAATTCAAAGAATCAGTAAACAAATGGTTATAAGTATGTGTACATTTTTCTCCCAATGGAAGAATTTATATATACTGTTCGCCCTAGAACAAGGACAGAAACACCAGCCTGAAGATGACGAGTGGGACTTCGTCGAAACGTCACCAGAAATTTCCAAATCCTACACAGGAAGAAACCCGAATATGCCAAGACCATCATACCTGTACCCATGAAAATCTACAAAAACATACACACACACACACACACACACACACATATATATATTTTCGTAGATTTTCACGGGTACAGGTATGACGGTCTTGGTATATTCGGGTTTCTTCCCGTGTAGGATTTGGAAATTTCTGGCGACATTTCGATGAGGTCCCACTCATCATCTTCAGGCTGGTGTTTCTGTCCTTGTTCTAAGGCGAACACTGCGAGACCTAAGCTGCCTTCCTTCTATAAACACTGGTGGCTTGGTGTGGTTTGATGGCTCAGCAATTGCCTGCTGTGTAGAAACTTCCTGGTGAGTCAGTGGGGTAACATCTGGGGTCGTTGATGTAGCTGAAGTATGCTGATTAGTTATTAGTTACATACATACATACATACATACATACATACATACATACATACATACATATATGAAGGGTTACATATTTTTGTGTCAAATCACCTTGGTGTATTGAAGGAACATCACAGCTCCTTATTTGCCTCTCGGCCCAACCCAGGGCCATTTCCAAGGCAGTTAATTTTATTGATAGCTGACAATTCTATCTGTATGTGTCACATGTTTTTTTGCTGAATTTGAAAATTAAGGGAGACTAGGATAGATCTATTTCGGCCTTATTTTGACCCCAGCAGCTAGCCATACCCACAGGGTCTTGAACCTGCAACCTTTGCCTTGTAAGGCAGAGAATTATCCTCTAGGCTACACTATCCAATCCCTTCAGCTCTGCACCAGGGAAGGGTTACATATTTTTGTGTCAAATCACCCTGGAGGAACATCACAGCTCCTTATTTGCCTCTATATATAATTTATTAGATTTGTATGCCGCCCTTCTCCGAAAACTATGGTTCATTAAAGTTGAAAGCAAACCCTTATTAGAGGCTGACGTGGACTCCCATGGTTGAGTTCTTTATTTTTTCCCCCCTTTCCTGAAGATTAATGTCCTCACACCTCCGAGAGAAGAAGGCAACGTGGAAATTTTGAAGTCTGGCCGCTACTATATTCTGATATTGGGACGAGGGAGAATCTCTCTGACTTGGGATCAGAACATGGGGATTACTATCATCCTGAAAGAAAACTACAAAGTAAGTCGCTTCTGATTTCTTACTTAGTAATAGCTTGTATGTTGATGAAGATTCTCAGTCATCTTCTAGATCAGGAGTTCTCAATCTGGAGGTCGGGACTGTTAGTACAGGGTACATGGTTGTTAGGGATTGCCATTGTAAACTGCACATTGTACACTTGTACCAAACTTGTACCTAAAGAGTTAATGTGCACTTAAAGGGTTAACTTGTACTTGAAGAGTTAATATTCAAGGCTGTTTCGTCACTTCCTCATTGAAGCTATAAAAGCTCATTATTTTGCTCAGTCATTTCCTTTACTTTTGCCTGAGAGATGGGGGAGTCTTGTTTAAGCTTCGTGCTTGTATAAGCTTTGTGCTTTTATCTATATTTTATTTTAGCTTTGTGCTTATTATCTATATTGTATTTTGCTTTGTGCTAATCTTGCAATTGCTCAGTGCATATTCTGTATTTGCTTCGTGCTTATTCTGGATTGTTGATATTTTGTTTATATGTAAATAATACTTATTTAACTAAGTCTGTGTCTTGGCTTTATCACACATCCACGCTCTGTTAAAATTCTCTGCTTGGTATTGTCGAAGATTTCATAGCCTAGCTAACCGAGACAAGCCAACAGGGACCCCTTTGGGGGTTGAACGACCATTTCACAGGGATCGCCTAAGACCGTGGAAAATATAAATTTCCCAAGGTGTTAGGAACTAAAGCTTCTATTCTGGCACCTTGGAACATATTTTTGCAATCCGACCAATCAGGCATCCATCTGATCTTCTTTCCAATCAGCTTAAAGCTCCGTTGGGAGAATTGGTGCTAGACTTATGGTTGGGGGTCACCACAACATGAGGAACTGTATTAAGGGGTCATGGCATTAGAAAGGTTGAGAATCACACCGTTCTAGATAGACTGCACCATGGCCTGGAACTGGCTAACCATCTCAGCCCCCTGAGCCTCCAGCTTCCCACTGTAACAACATTGCCAAAAAAGCATTAAGTGTTGTCAATCTAACTTTATGTAGCTTCTTCTCTGGTAACATCGAACTGCTAACCAGAGCTTACAAAACCTTGGTTAGACCAATTCTAGAATACAGCTCACCTGTATGGAACCTGCATTGCATATCAGACATTAATACAATTGGGAGTGTCCAGAAATATTTCAAAAGAGTCCTTCACTCCTCCTCCCGCAACACAATACCTGACTCTGCCAGACTTGAAATACTGAAATTAGACAATTAACAACTACGTCACCTCTGAACTGATCTAACCATAGTTCACAAGATCATATACCAAAATGTCCTTCCTGTTAATGACTACTTCATCTTCAACTGCAACAACACATGAGCATGCAATAATAATAATAATAATAATAATAATAATAATAATAATAATAATAATAATTTATTGGATTTGTATGCCGCCTCTCTCCGTAGACTCGGGGCAGCTAACAACAATGATAAAAACAACATGTGACAATCCAATAATATAACAACTAAAAACCCTTATTTATAAAACCAAGCATACACACAAACATACCATACATAACTTGTAATGGCCTAGGGGGAAGGAATATCTCAACTCCCCCATGCCTGGCGGTATAAATGAGTCTTGAGTAGTTTACGAAAGACAGGGAAGGTGGGGGCAATTCTAATCTCTGGGGGGAGTTGGTTCCAGAGGGCCGGGGCCGCCACAGAGAAGGCTCTTAAATTTAGATACAAACTAAATTTAAACTGCTCCAAACTAGACTGCAGAAAATACGACTTCAGCACTAGAGTGATCAACACCTGGAATTCACTACCTGACTATGTGGTTTCTTCCCCCAACCCAAAAATCTTCAAACTTAGATTGTCTACAGTTGACCTCTCCCCTTTTCTAAGAGGTCTGTAAGGGGCGTGCATAAGCGCACCATTGTGCCTACCATCCCTGTCGTACTGTCCTAATTGTCGCCTTTTATCAATACTTTCTATGTTATGTTTACATAAACTACTATCCTATATTGATTGACAAATAAATAAGTAAAATAAATGGTGGTTGCTCAGCTCTAACAACTGCTTCCTGTTGGGGCCCTAAGAAGCCTGGGTGGGCAGGCAAGGGGAGGGGGCTGGGAGGGGAGGGGCAAGTAGAGACTGGCAAGTCACATGGCCACCTAGCCCCGCCCACCCAGCAGGTCATTAGACAGGTCATATTAGTGGTCCGCGGGATTTAAGATGATAAATTTAGTGGTCCCTGAGGTACGAAAGGTTGGCGAGCTCTGCTTCAGAGAACAGTGGGTCAATTATTCTCTGTGGCAGCCCCTCAAATATTGGAATCACTTCTACCCATTAATGAATAGTCTTAATATTAACTAATTAATTAATAGCCTTCCTGTTGAAGGAGAAAGAAAGTGACGTTTCTTTGGCTTGTTCCTTGTAAAGGATAAAGTCTGCGGTCTGTGTGGGAATTTCGACGGCGTCCCAAACAACGACCTGAGAAGCAGCCGGAAGCAGATTGAAGTTGATCCGAACGACTTTGGGAATTCTTGGAAAGTCCACTCACAATGTGCTAATGTCAGAAAGGTATTGGTTAAAAAAAATATGAGTTGCACCTTTGATGGTGATGGTGTCTGTGTTTCAAAATGTTTTAATATCAGGGTAGGAAAATCAGCAGATAACAATAACAATGACAATAATTATATTTGCCTATTTGCCGATGACTCTAAAGTGTGCAATAGGGTTGATATTCCTGGAGGCGTCTGTAATATGGTAAATGATTTAGCTTTGTTTGTTTGTTTACTTAGATTTGTATGCCGCCCCTCTCCGCAGACTCGGGGCGGCTCACAACAAAGTGCAAAAAGACAATTTATAACAAATCTAAATTTCTACTAAAAACATTTAAAAACCCCATTTCTAAACACACATACATACACACATACCATTCATAAATTGTATATGCCCGGGGGAGATGTCTCAGTTCCCCCATGCCTGGCAACACAGGTGGGTCTTAAGGAGCTTGCGAAAGGCAAGGAAAGTAGGGGCAGTTCTAATCCCCGGGGGGAGTTGGTTCCAGAGGGTCGGGGCCGCCACAGAGAAGGCTCTTCCCCTGGGGCCCGCCAACCGACATTGTTTAGTTGACGGGACCCGGAGAAGATCCACTCTGTGGGACCTAATTGGTCGCTGGGATTCGTGCGGCAGCAGGCGGTCTCGGAGATATTCTGGTCCAGTGCCATGAAGGGCTTTAAAGGTCATAACCAACACTTTGAATTGTGACCGGAAGTTGATTGGCAGCCAATGCAGACTGCGGAGTGTTGGTAAAACATGGGCATACCTAGGTAGGCCCATGACTGCTCTCGCAGCTGCATTCTGCACGATCAGAAGTTTCTGAACACTTTTCAAAGGTAGCCCCACGTAGAGAGCATTACAGTAGTCGAACCTCGAGGTGATGAGGGCATGAGTGACTGTGAGCAGTGAGTCCCGATCCAGATAGGGCCGCAACTGGTGCACCAGGCGAACCTGGGCAAACGCCCCCCTCGCCACAGCTGAAAGATGGTTCTCTAATGTGAGCTGTGGATCGAGGAGGACGCCCAATTTGCGGACCCTCTCCGAGGGGGTCAATAATTCCCCCCCAGGGTAATGGAAGGACAGATGGAATTGTCCTTGGGAGGCAAAACCCACAGCCACTCCGTCTTATCCGGGTTGAGTTTGAGTCTGTTGACACCCATCCAGGCCCCAACAGCCTCCAGGCACCGGCACATCACTTCCACTGCTTCATTGACTGGACATGGGGTGTAGATGTAAAGCTGGGTATCATCAGCGTACTGATGATACCTCATCCTATGCCCTTGGATGATCTCACCCAGCGGTTTCATGTAGATATTAAATAGCAGGGGGGAGAGGACCGACCCCTGAGGCACCCCACAAGGGAGAGACCTCGGAGTCGACCTCTGACCCCCCACTAACACCGACTGCGACCGACCGGAGAGGTAGGAGGAGAACCACTGAAGAACAGTGTCCCCCACCCCCAACCCCTCCAGCCGGTGCAGAAGGATACCATGGTCGATGGTATCGAAAGCCGCTGAGAGGTCAAGAAGCACCAGGACAGAGGATAAACCCCTGTCCCGGGCCCGCCAGAGATCATCCATCAACGCGACCAAAGCAGTTTCCGTGCTGTAACCGGGCCTGAAACCCGACTGCTGGGGACCTAGATAATCCAGCTTTACTAGATAAATGGTCAAAGCAATGGAAACTGCAGTTTAATGTTTCCAAATGTAAAATAATGCACTTGGGGAAAAGGAATCCTCAATCTGAGTATTGTATTGGCAGTTCTGTGTTAGCAAATACTTCAGAA
>NC_091955.1:9344369-9429369 GCF_031021105.1 Erythrolamprus reginae | reverse complement strand
GGCCTTGCAATCTGGTATCATAAGGGAGGTGTTCCATTGTTTGGAGTAGATCTATTTAAATGATTGGGAGGAATTAGTGTGCCTACATTTAAGAAAACTTTCTGGCATTAATATACTGCCATAATGTACATTTCTCCATTTTTTTGCTATTTCTATGGGTCAGGCAGACATGCACAGAAATACGCAGCAAACATTATTATTATTATTATTATTATTATTATTATTATTATTATTATTATTATATCATCTGTACTGTTAGCTGAGTGGCAGGGGCGGATTTTTTCCCCTTGTTTTCTTCCCCCAAAAGTAAGGTGTGTCTTATACTCTGAGGAATATGGTAATCGCTAACGCCGATGCTTAGTACAAATGAAAGCAAATATATAACATTTGTCAGACCAATCCTAGAATACAGCTCACCTGTATGGAACCCACATTGCATATCTGACATCAACACAATTGAGAGAGTCCAGAAATATTTCAGAAGAAGAGTCCTTCATTCCTCTTCTCACAACAAAATCCCTTACTCCGCCAGACTTGAAATTCTTGGTTTAGACAACTTACAGCTCCGTCGTCTCCGTTCCGATTTAATTATAGTTCATAAAATCATATAGCAAAATGTCCTACCTGTTAACGACTACTTCACCTTCAACCGCAACAACACACGAGCACAAAATCGATTTAAACTCAATGTCAACCGCTCCAAACCTGACTGCAAAAAATACGACTTCAGCAACAGAGTAATCAACGCCTGGACTGCACTACCTGATTCTGTGGTTTCTACTCCTAACCCCAAAACCTTTAACCTTAGACTATCTACAATTGATCTCTCCTCTTTTCTAAGAGGTCTGTAAGGGGCGTGCATAAGCGCACCATTGTGACTACCGTCCCTGTCCTCTTGTCTACTTTTTATCATTACTTATCTAATGTTTAATTTGTACAAATTATCACCCTATAATTGTTTGACAAAATAAATTAGATAGATAGATAGATAGATAGATAGATGATAGATAGATAGATAGATAGATAGATAGATAGATAGATAGATAGATAGATAGATAGATAGATAGATAGATGTCCCAGGATAATATCATAGAATCCAATCTGGGTCGGTCACCAGTATCAGAAGTTCAGTCTTCCAGCTTCCAGACTTGACAAATCCTGACATGTGGACATGTGATACAGCAAGTACTGCTGCACGAATCCCAGTGACCAGTTAGGCCCCACAGAGTGGGTCTTCTCTGGGTCCGGTCAACCAAACAATGTCGTTTGGCGAGACCCAGGGGAAGAGCCTTCTCTGTGGCGGCCCCGGCCCTCTGGAACCAACTCCCCCCAGAGATTAGAATTGCCCCCACCCTCCTTGCCTTTCGTAAGCTCCTTAAAACCCACCTTTGTCATCAGGCATGGGGGAACTGAGATATTCCCTTCCCCCTAGGCCTATACGATTTATGCATGGTATGCTTTTGTGTATGTTCGTTTTTTTAAATAAGGGTTTTTAAAATTATTTTAAATATTAGATTTGTTATACTGTATGTTGTTTCATTATTGTTGTTAGCTGCCCCAAGTCTACGGAGAGGGGCGGCATACAAATCTAATAAATAAATAAATAAATTTCCCTATCTATTTACTATGACTGAACATCCAAAATATACTATTTAATTCTATGTTTTATAGGCCATATGTGTACATACATATTACACGCAGGCACACAAAACATACATTACTATATAAACTGTATGCATATGTACAGGTAGTCCCCGACTTACGACGTCGATTGGATTTCAACTTTCGCTACCATTGAGATACACTTTCCCCCTAGGCCTTTAAAAAAATGTATGCATGGTATGTTTGTATGTATGATTGGTTTTTATATAATGGGTTTTAACTGTTTTTAGTATTGGATTATACTGTTTTGTTACTGTTGTTAGCCGCCCCGAGTCTGCGGAGAGGGGCGGCATACAAATCCAAATCCAAATAATAATAATAATAATAATAATAATAATAATAATAATAATAATAAGAAGAAGAAGAAGAAGAAGAAATATTAATTGGAGTACGGTTCAGATTTTAATGCAGAAGATTTTGAAAATGGAAATAAAATTGAAACCAGAACTATCCCTTTTGGGGCCTAATGGAAAAAGAACTGGGGGAGAAAAATTGGAACTTTGTTTGTTTATGTTTATTTAGATTTGTATGCCGCCCCTCTCCGCAGACTCGGGGCGGCTCACAACAAAGTGAAAAAAAAACCACAATTTACAACAAATCTAAATTCTACTGAAAACATTTTAAAAACCCCATTTTCTAAACACACATACATACACACATACCATTCATAAATTGTATATGCCCGGGGGAGATGTCTCAGTTCCCCCATGCCTGACGACACAGGTGGGTCTTAAGGAGCTTACGAAAGGCAAGGAGAGTAGGGGCAGTTCTAATCTCCGGGGGGAGTTGGTTCCAGAGGGCCGGGGCCACCACAGAGAAGGCTCTTCCCCTGGGGCCCGCCAACTGACATTGTTTAGTTGACGGGACCCGGAGAAGGCCCACTCTGTGGGACCTTTGTTATTATATATGTTTATTTATTTATTTATTTGGTTATCAGATTTGTATGCCGCCCCTCTCCGCAGACTCAGGGCGGCTCACAGCAACAATAATACAATGTAACGAATCTAATATTTAATTAATCTATAATATGTTAGCTATTAATCTATATATGTTACCGCAGCAAGGCTGTTGTATGCACAGAAATGGCAGGACACCTCGATTCCTACTAGGGAAGAATACTTGCAGAAGTCGATGGGGTTGGCTGAAATGGCCCAATTGACTATTTTGATTAAAAGAAAAGAACACAACATTTGATTTCTTTGATTAAAGGAAGGAACGTTTCGTTGCCAGACTTTGTGCTTGACGTGGAGAAGAATGAAACTCTGACTTTGGATTTTGTCATTTAGACCAGTGTTTCCCAACCTTGGCAACTTGAAGATATCTGGACTTCAATTTCCAGAATTCCCCAGCCAGCGAATGCTGGCTGGGGAATTCTGGGAGTTGAAGTCCAGATATCTTCAAGTTGCCAAGGTTGGGAAACACTGATTTAGACTGATAGATCTTGGTCATATTATTATGAAAAAGCAAACTGTTGTGATTTGATGCAGGGGTCAGTTCTAGTTATTTTTACCACCAGTTCTGTGGGCGTGGCTTATGTTGTGGGCATGGCTTGATGGTCATGTGACAGCGGGGTGTGGCTTAATGGTCATGTGACAGCGGGCGTGGCTTTGCAATCATGCGACTAGGTGGAGTTTGCTGTGTAATCATGTGAGTGAGTAATAATAATAATAATTTATTAGATTTGAATGCCGGTGTTTTGTCAGGCTCTCTGGTAGACTCCTCCCAAAAATGCACAGGTACAAATTTCAGACACACACACATTTGAAAATTCTAAACAATGTTCTTTATAGTGAAAATTCACTTAAACTAAGCCCTCTTTTGGTATAGCCAAGAGCACTCGTCTCCAAACAAACTGGTAATTTGTACAAGTCCCTTATCAGTTCTGTGATACTCAGCTTGCAGCTGTGAGGCAATTCACAGTCCTTCTTCTTTCACAAAGTGAAACACACTTTGCTCTGGTTTAGTTTCAAAGCCAGGAAAAATCAGCACACAAAAGGTCAAAGTCAGCAAAGCAGGCACGAAACACAACGATCAGATAATCCTCCACAATGGCCAAACCCACAGGCTGCTCTTTATAGCAGCCTCACTAATGACCACAGCCCCACCCAACCACAGGTTGCCTCATTTTCTTTGATAATAATCTCTCAGTTGTTGTTGCCTATGCATCGCTCTCCGCATGCGTGGCTGTATCATGAACTCTTGTTCTGAATCCAAGGAGGAGCTAGATAATTGATCTCCTTCTGAGCTGTCTGCCCCACTCTCCTCCTCCCTGTCACTCATGTCTTCTTGGTCAGAGGAGCCTTCATCATCAGATTCCACCGGGCGCAAAACAGGCCTGCAGCATGTGGATGTCTCCCCCACATCCACAGTCCTTGGGGCAGGAACAGGGCCAGAGCTAACCACAACAGCCGGTATTAGGTATTATATTACCTAGACATCCTTACAGGTTCCTTGCTCTGAAGAATTCACTGTTGGCAGCAGCTGGTTGATTGGACCTCCTCAAATATTGAGTTTGATGTGAAGACACGTCCCTTTGTACGCGAGTCACCTCCTTCCTTGAAGCTGCAGAGATCTTCTCATAAGAGCATAAGAGTTTGACGTGTACTACTTATGTCCTAGGTGGATCCTGAGCCTTATGTGGAAATCTGCACCTACGACACCTGCGTTTGTGAGTCCGTTGGGGATTGTGCCTGTTTCTGTGATGCCATTGCTGCTTACGCCCATGCTTGTGCCCAGAAAGGAGCTGTGGTCAACTGGAGGTCTCCTTCTCTATGCCGTAAGTGCTGGGGAAAGAATGACACAGAGGGAGAGGGGGGAGAAAGGGAGAGAGAGAGGGAAAGCCAGAGGGAGAGGGAGAGGAGGATGCAAATAGAGAGAGAGGAAGAGAGGGACAGGGGGGAGAGACAGGGGGAGAGAGAGGAGGGAGGGATAGGGGGATGGAGAGAGGCAGAGAGAGAAGTAGAGACAGAGGGAGGTAGGGAGAGAGAGCAAGAGAGACACAGGGAGGGAGGGAGAGAGGGGGGAAGGAGGGAGGGGGAGGGGGAGAGTGAGACGGGAAGAGGGAGGGAGGGACAGGGGAGAGAAAGAGAGACAGGGAGGGAGGGAGAGAGGGAGAGAGAACAAGAGAGACGGAGGGAGAGGAGGAAGGGAGAGGGGAGGGAGGGAGAGAGGGAGGGAGAGGGGGAAGGAGGGACAGGGAGGGGGAGGGAGAGAGGGAGATGGGAAGAGGGAGGGAGGGACAGGGGAGAGGAAGAGAGACAGAGGGTGGGGGAGGGAGAGAGGGAGAGAAAGGCGGGATGGAGAGGGAAGGGGAGGGGGAGAGGGGGAAAGGAGGGACAGGGAGGGGGAGGGAAAGAGGGAGGGAGGGAGAGCTGGTGGAGAGAGCGGGGGAGGGGGAGGGAGAGAGAGAGAGAGAAGGAGGGAAGAAGAGAGGGGGAGAGAAAGAGAGAGAGGGAGGGAGAGAAAGAACACAGAAAAGAGCTCAAAGATTATATGGGGATTGGAGGCTAAAGGATATAAGAGTATGTCTAGTCTACTGAAAAGAAGGAGTGAACATGATAGCCGTCTTCCAATATTTGAGGGGCTGCCCCCAAGAATAGCGGTCTACCTGTTTCCTAAAGCACCTGAAGGCAAGGTAAGAAACCTTGGATGGAAACCAATCAAGGAGCGATCCAATCCAGAACTATGGAGAAATTGCCTGAGAGTAGGAACAATTAATCAGTGGAAAAAGTTGCCTCCACAAGTCATGAATGCCCCAACACTGGAAGTTTTCAAGAAGACGTTAGACAACCATGTGTCTTGTAACGATAGAGGGTTAGGCAGACATTTTATTATCCAGCTAGGTAGCATCATCAACGCTAGTTCTGATGTGATCGGATGCTGGCAGCGATGACGTTACCTAGTTTGGGTAACGAAAACTAGTCTCCAAGCAAACAGCCAAGCTCATCTACAGAAGTTCACTTTTTAAAAAATCGAAATGATTACACGGCAAAAGCATTCCATCATTTTTTAAAAAAATCTGGTATTTTGCAGCACAAAGTTGTGAGAGCATGAACAAAGTGGAGGAGGAATACCAGTGCGAATGGCGATACAACAGCTGTGGTCCCGCCTGTCCCAGGACATGCCAGCACATGGATCCAATAGCATGTCCCGTGAAGTGTGTTGAAGGATGCCATGCCCACTGTCCATCAGGTAAGGATTATGCCTGGCCGGGAGGATCTTACTCGGAGTTTCACTCTGACCTAAATAGTAGTGACTATTTTCTCTCTTTTGAAGTAGGGAGAAGCGAGTCATGGGTTTTCCTGTGGCTTCTTCAACTTCCCCATGCTCAGATCAGTGGTGACGTACAGGAGATTGATGGGAGATACAACATAATTCACATTTGGGAAATGTGGTTGTGTAGTTAGAAGGTTGAACGCCAGCCCGTTTATAGGCCATGTCTCCTGTCATGTTAGCTGAGTTGGTTTCAACTAGTAAAACAGACCCAAAGATAATGCTGCTACTTAATCGTCTTTTGGGAGGCTGTTGTAAGTTTTACTCTGATTTTAAAGGAAATGGGATCTTAGAAGTGAGAATAAAATGGCATAGAATAGAATATGAATAGAATAGAATGGAATGGAATGGAATGGAATGGCATAGAATGGCATAGAATAGAATATGAATAGAATAGAATGGAATGGAATGGCATAGAATGGCATAGCATAGAATAGAGTAGAATAGAATAGAATAGAATAGAATGGAATAGAATAGAATAGAATAGAATAGAAAATATGGAATGGAATAGAATAGAAAAGAAAATATGGAATGGAATAGGAATAGGAATAGAGGGGAGGAGAGGAAGAGAAGAGAAGATATGGAATGGAATAAAATGGAATAGGAATGGAATAGAATAGAATAGAATATATGGAATGGAATAGAATAGAAAAGAAAATATGGAATGGAATAGGAATAGGAATAGAGGGGAGGAGAGGAAGAGAAGAGAAGATATGGAATGGAATAAAATGGAATAGGAATGGAATAGAATAGGATAGGATAGGATAGAAAATATGGAATGGAATGGAAAAGAAAATACGGAATGGAATAAAATGGAATGGAATGGAGTAGTGTAGTGTAGAATAGAATAGAAACAAAACATAGAAACATAGAAGATTGACGGCAGAAAAAGACCTCATGATCCATCTAGTCTGCCCGTATACTATCTCCTGTATTTTTATCTTAGGATGGATCTATGTTTAGCCCAGGCATGTTTAAATTCAGTTACTGTGGATTTACCAACCAGGTCTGCTGGAAGTTTGTTCCAAGGATCTACTACTCTTTCAGAGTAGAATAGAATAGAATAGTTCAGATTATAGATAGTTTTGGTATTCTGGCAGAAATAAAATCAAAGAGGTTTTCATCTTTCTTTTGAAAAAATAGAATAAATGCAATTATTTTCTCTGTATTTAACTCAAAAACAGTCATCCAGGAACAAAAGAAATGAGTTTAAAAGGCTGCTTCATCCACCCATTCCTTTTTTTAAAAGAAAAAGAAATTAAATTGTGTCCCAACACCTTGACAAATTATCTGTGCCTGTATGTCTGTGGACAGGAGAGAATAGTGCAGATGTCAGCTATTAATTTCCAGAAGAAATATCAACAAGTTTCTGCCTCCTTATCTTATCAAAAAGTTAGTTAGTAAAATTAAATTCATAAGAGTTGCGATCCCGATCCTTATTATGTTATAATTTGAATGGAGAATCATTTTGTGTAGATAGTAGCACTCTGGAGCAAAGTATCTATCTTCCAAACAAATTCAGGATTGTTTACAAATATTGGATCATTTGGAACCAATTAATTTTGCATTTAAAAATGAAAGGGGCATTTCATAAAGGTACCTATTCGATCACAATTTGTATCATCTTTTGAAATTTTTGATCAAACAGGAATAGATTCACCTGCTTGGTCAATGGGCCTCTGTAGTCCAGCCTGTTTTAGTACGTACTTTACTGGAAAACAGTTCTATATCCTTTTCTCTTTCTGAAGTGATGCTGCAATCCAGATGTTAATAAATAGAAGGGGGGAACAGTGAGTATTTTGGCAGCTGGATTCAATTGCTTTCTGTTCTCCTTGTTCCCCAATCTCCTTCTTCTCCCATTTGAATTTAGAAGCAGGAAGGAATGATAAGTTAGTACTAACTTATGGAACTAACTTGGAAAAAGTTCTCACAGAACCAGAATAGAAGAATTAAAACATGGCACCACTAGAATTGCTAATTACCCTGTTTTCCCCAAAATAAGACCTAGCAGGTGTTTTAACGTAATGTGTCTAATGTGTATATCTTGGAAGTTTCCAAGGCAGAGGAAACTTTAAAATGTTTAAAATGTCAGGTTATATTGTTGCATGTGTTAAAAATAAAGAAATTGAACTCATTCTCCAACACTTTTGTAAAACAGGAAAAATCCTCGATGAGCTTTCCGAGTCTTGTATCAAACTCGAAGAATGTCCGGTGTGCGAAGCGGAAGGACTCAGGATTTCTCACATGAAAAAGATCATTTTGAATCCGGAGAGTCCTCAGCTCTGCCAGTCCTGGTAAAACAGAGAACGTTGTGGAATTTAAGAGGGGGGATACATTAAATTAAAGCAGAGAAGAAATGTATATTATATTTATTTATTTATTTATTCTTTGTCCAATATACAATACATATGGAAGAGAATAGACATTAAGTAATATATATAACGATAGAAAGTAAAAAAGAAGATAAGTAGATGGGAGGGAGAGAATATATATGATATAAGAGATAAGGAGATAATATATATGATATACTGTATATATATAATATAGATAGATAGATAGATAGATAGATAGATAGATAGATAGATAGATAGATAGATAAGGAGAGAATATATATGATATATGAGATAAGGAAAGACAATTGGACAGGGGACAATAGGCACATCAGTGCATTTATATACGCCTCTTACTGGCCTCTTAGGAATGCATGTGTCCTCCATAGCTCTCAGTTTTAACAATAGTTATATGGGTTAGGATTTGGTCAAAGTTTTCTAAATGGATCGGTCTTAAATGGATCCTGAAGGATTGTTAATAGAAACATAGAAACATAGAAGACTGACAGCAGAAAAAGACCTCCTGGTCCATCTGGTCTGCCCTTATATTATTTCCTGTATTTTATCTTAGGATGGATATATGTTTATCCCAGGCATGTTTAAATTCAGTTACTGTGGATTTATCAACCACGTCTGCTGGAAGTTTGTTCCAAGCATCTACTACTCTTTCAGTCAAATAATATTTTCTCACGTTGCTTTTGATCTTTCTCCCAACTAACTTCAGATTGTGTCCCCTTGTTCTTGTGTTCACTTTCCTATTAAAAACACTTCCCTCCTGGACCTTATTTAACCCTTGGACATATTTAAATGTTTTGATCATGTCCCCACTTTTCCTTCTGTCCTCCAGATCATGAGATTTCGGTTATTTTTGCCAGGAGTTTTGCTTCTGCGCATGCACAGAAACCAAAAATGGCAAAAATAGCCAAAATCTCACAAGCACAAACAAGATTTCAGCTATTTTTGTTGGGATTTTTGCTTCTATGCATACGCAGAAGCAAAAAACCGGCGATTTTCGCCAGGAATCTGTCCCTTCGTGCCGTTCCCAGGCCGAAATCTATTGGTCGTGCCGTTCCCGGTCCATTTCCACTGGCCGGATGGCGTCCCCCCATGTGGGGGGAGGAGCCCATGTCCGTAAAATCCACAGGGACTCCTAACACTAAAAGTGCCAGAGTTATTGAAACATTAAAAAAAACAAAGATTTAATGTCAACTGCAGAAAATTTGGAGTCAAGCAGTTCACATTAATATGGGTTTATTTGTATGCGTTTCTCATCCGTACCATCCAGGGACCGCCTTCTGCCGCACGAATCCCAGCGACCGATTAGGTCCCACAGAGTTGGCCTGCTCCGGGTCCCGTCGACGAAACAATGTCGTCTGGCGGGACCTTCTCTGTGGCGGCCCCGACCCTTTGGAATCAACTCCCCCCGGAGATCAGGACTGCCCCCACCCTCCTTGTGTTTCGCAAACTCCTTAAAACCCACCTCTGCCGTCAGGCATGGGGAAATTGATTCCCCTGGGCCGCTCCGTTTTATGCATGGTTTGTCTGGGATGTATGACTGTTTTATATTAAGGGTTTTATTTTATTTTTTAAAAAGTATCTTTATTAATTTTCATAAAACGGACAAACGAGACATAGAAACATAGAAGTCTGACGGCAGAAAAAGACCTCATGGTCCATCTAGTCTGCCCTTATACTATTTCCTGCATTTTATCTTAGGATGGATCTATGTTTATCCCAGGCATGTTTAAATTCAGTTACTGTGGATTTATCTACCACGTCTGCTGGAAGTTTGTTCCAAGGATCTACTACTCTTTCAGTAAAATAATATTTTCTCATGTTGCTTTTGATCTTTCCCCCAACTAATTCAGATTGTGTCCCCTTGTTCTTGTGTTCACTTTCCTATTAAAAACACTTCCCTCCTGAACCTTATTTAACCCTTTAACATATTTAAATGTTTCAATCATGTCCCCCCTTTTCCTTCTGTCCTCCAGACTATACATACATACATTTAACATATATTTGGGGCTACAATTACCCCACTTATTGTAGAAGTCTTTCTAATACAGAAAAAGAATATACTAATAATTTGTAAAAATTAACATCGTAATTTAAATGAAAAGAAGAATTTTTGTTTTTATGTAATTTAACCATTAATACCTATAATTATAGAAAAATAAACTATTTTAATACATTTACATACTATCAGGTCTTATTATTTTTTTTGTTTAACCATACATAAACTTTATTCCAAATATTGTAAAAATCTGATTCTTCTTGATTATTTAACCATCTTGTCATCATATCCATTTCAGCACATTCTATAATTTTCCTTATTACGTCATCTTCCTTGGGGATATTTTCTCTCTTCCAATTTTGAGCGTATACTATTCTAGCTGCTGTCGAAATATGAGTATATTATTAAGGGTTTTTAATTGTTTTTAACTATTGGATTTGTACTATGTTCTGTTGTTGTGAGCCGCTCCAAGTTTCCAGAGAGGGGCAGCATACAAATCTAATAAATAATAACAATAATAATAATAATTAATAATAATAATAATAATTTATTGGATTTGTATGCCGCCCCTCTCCGCAGACTCGGGGCGGCTAACAACAATAATAAACACAACATGTACAATCCAATAATAAAAAAAACAACTAAAAACCCCTATTATAAAACCAAACATACACACAAACATACCATGCATAACTTGTAATGACCTAGGGGGAAGAGCTATCTCAATTCCCCCATGCCTGGCGGTATAAATGACAGGGAGGGTGGGGGCAATTCTAATCTCCGGGGGGAGTTGGTTCCAGAGGGCCAGGGCCGCCACAGAGAAGGTTCTTCCCCTGGGGCCCGCCAAACGACATTGTTTAGTCGACGGGACCCGGAGAAGGCCAACTCTGTGGGACCTTATCAGTCGCTGGGATTCGTGCGGTAGCAGGCGGTTCCGGAGGTAATCTGGTCCAATGCCATGTAGGGCTTTAAAGGTCATGACCAACACTTTGAATTGTGACCGGAAACTGATCGGCAGCCAATGCAAGCCATGGAGTGTTGAAGAAACGTGGGCGAATCTTGGAAGCCCCACGATGGCTCTCGCGGCTGCGTTCTGCACGATCTGAAGTTTCCGAACACTTTTCAGAGGTAGCCCCATGTAGAGAGTGTTGCAGTAATCGAACCTCGAGGTGATGAGGGCATGAGTGACTGTGAGCAATGACTCCCTGTCCAAATAGGGCCGCAACTGGTGCACCAGGCGAACCTGAGCAAACGCCCCCCTCGCCACAGCCGAAAGATGATGTTCCAATGTCAGCTGTGGATCGAGGAGGACGCCCAAGTTGTGAACCCTCTCTGAGGGGGTCAGTAGTTCCCCCCCCAGGGTAATGGACGGACAGATAGAATTGTCCTTGGGAGGCAAGACCCACAGCCACTCCGTCTTGTCTGGGTTGAGTTTGAGTTTGTTGACACCAATAATAATAATAATAATAATAATAATAATAATAATAATAATAATAATGTTAATGCTCTGTACAAGAATATAAACTACTGAACGTCAAAGAAAATTGGCGGTATATATGAATTAATGGAATTCAATGTGGGCTGGAGATAGATCTTTTGTGGGCTCAGAGAGACTCGAGACTGATGACAAGTTTGACTCCTCCCTCTCCTACATTTAATCTTCTAACACAGAAGTTGAAAATGGAGTTTTAACTGTTTCTTTTTTTAGCCATTGTGAAGTACGAAACCTGACATGTCGCCCGTGTGATCCAGAAGAGATGAGCAAAGTCTTGACCACTGCTAGCCCCGACGAAGAAGAGGAAGAAGAAGAAGGGGGAGAAGAAGAGGAAGTCCCACGCGAATACTCCTGCAGCAAAATGATGGACCTGGCTGTCTTAATGGATGGTTCCAATAAACTTTCAGAGAGTGATTTCAAAGAGTTGAAAAATTTCATCATTAGCATGATGGAAAAACTCCACATCTCCCAAAAAAGGATCCGCTTGGCAGTTCTGGAGTACCGCACCGGTTCACACATTTACCTTGGCCTGAAGGATATTAAGAAGTCCACTAAAATGAAGAAGATTGTGCAAAGTATAAAATACACCGGCGGGGATGTCGCCTCTGCAACTGAGGTTCTCAAATACATTGTGTTCCACGTGTTCGGCAAGGCGCCGCGGACGAACGCTCCCCGAATCGCTGTGCTGTTTATGGCGAGCAAGGACCCCAAGAGAATTCAGGCGATCTTCCCGCTTCTGAGAAAAAAGAAAATTATTGTGATACCCATCGGTCTTGGGCCCCACGCGAGCACTGAACAAATTGGACTAATCGAACAGCAGTCGCCCGAGAACAGAGCTTTCCTGATGAACAACGTCCTTGAGTTGAGGGAACGTAAGGACGAAATCATTGATTACTTCTGTGGTCTCGTGCCCGAAGTCAGCGAGGTTCTTTCCACCCGACGCCCAGTCCCGACTCTCCCCAGCGTGGAAGCCAGGACATATGTTCCTCATGGTTTTCCAGAGGTACCTCCTACGGAGATCTCTATTTCGATCGAAAAGATCCTCGACATTGTCTTTTTAATCGAAGGCTCCCGCCAAGTCGGCAAGAGCAATTTTGACACCATCAAAGAATTTCTCATCCGTACCATCCAGGAGTTGGAAGTGGGAGAAGAAACCATCCATATTAGCATCCTCCAGTATTCCTTCACCATCACCGTGGAGCATTCTTTCAGGGAACGTCAATCCAAGGAATTCCTGATTCAAAAGGTGCGGGAGATGAAATTCCAAGGAGGAAACGCCACCAACACCGGACAGGCCCTCAACTTCGTCTCCGAACAGTCGTTTACCGCCCACAGAAGAACCGAGCAAGTGCCACACTTGGTTTACATGGTCACTGCGAATCCAGCCACAGATACCATCACCCGCCCATCCAGGGACATCCATGTGATTCCTATCGGCATCAGGCCTAACGCAGACATCCGGGAACTCCAAGAATTAAGCCAGCCACAGGTCCCTATCATCATAGAAGGCTTTGACAACCTCATCAGAGAAGGGCCTGACCTTGTATTCAAAACCTGCTGCTCAAAGAAAGGTAATGCCTGGTTTATTTGTTGTTAAAGAGTTAAATAAGGGTTAAATAAGGTCCGGGGGGAAGTGTTTTTAATAGGAAAGTGAACACAAGAACAAGGGGACACAATCTGAAGTTAGTTGGGGGAAAGATCATGCTAGTTTAGGAATGGGAGTTTAAGTCCACAAGTCTTCAACTTGCCGAGATTAAATACCCTTGCACCCCAATCCCTAATTCAGAAGTCTTAAACTTGACATCTTTAAGACTTGTGGACTTCAACTCCCAGAATTCCTCCTCCAGTCATGCTAGCTCAGGAATGGGAGTTGAAGTCCACAAGCCTTAAACCTGCCAACTTTGAAGACCCTTGCATCCCTAATCCAGGGGTCTTACATTTGACAGCTTTAAGACTAGTGGACTTCAACTCCCAGAATTCCTCCTCCAGTCATGCTAGATGGGGTAATTATAAGGCAAAAACAGGCCCATTTGGGTGAAAAATGGAGGCATTTTTGCCTTCCCCCAGTTCCCAGGAACTCTCTGTAGGCTCCCCATTTTGCACACCCCATTTTAGTGAAAAAATTGGCGAAAAATGGGCCATTTTTCACAAAAACAGGGGCATTTTTGCCATCCCCATAGCACCCAAGGAGCTCCTCTCTGCAGGAAGGGAGAGAGCTTTAGGACAGCAAAAATGTCTACATTCAATATATAAGACCCACTGACATTTCCACTCTCTTTTGGGGGGCAAAGGTACGTCTTATACCCCCCAAAATATGGTAGATTTCACCAATGATTTATATGACCAGTGACATAGGGGAAGGTTTGGTAGGGAAGGTTTGCCTATTTGCCGATGACTCTAAAGTGTGCAATAGGGTTGATATTCCTGGAGGGGTCTGTAATATGGTAAATGATTTAGCGTTACTAGATAAATGGTCAAAGCAATGGAAACTGCAGTTTAATGTTTCCAAATGTAAAATAATGCACTTGGGGAAAAGGAATCCTCAATCTGACTATTGCATTGGCAGTTCTGTGTTAGCAAAAACTTCAGAAGGGAAGGATTTAGGGGTAGTGATTTCTGACAGTCTCAAAATGGGTGAGCAGTGTGGTCGGGCGGTAGGAAAAGCAAGTAGGACGCTTGGCTGCATAGCTAGAGGTATAACAAGCAGGAAGAGGGAGATTGTGATCCCACTATATAGAGCGCTGGTGAGGCCACATTTGGAATACTGTGTTCAGTTCTGGAGACCTCACCTACAAAAAGATATTGACAAAATTGAACGGGTCCAAAGACGGGCTACAAGAATGGTGGAAGGTCTTAAGCATAAAACGTATCAGGAAAGACTTAACGAACTCAATCTGTATAGTCTGGAGGACAGAAGGAAAAGGGGCGACATGATCGAAACATTTAAATATGTTAAGGGTTAAATAAGGTTCAGGAGGGAAGTGTTTTTAATAGGAAAGTGAACACAAGAACAAGGGGACACAATCTGAATTTAGTTGAGGGAAAGATCAAAAGCAACGTGAGAAAATATTATTTTACTGAAAGAGTAGTAGATCCTTGGAACAAACTTCCAGCAGACGTGGTTGGTAAATCCACAGTAACTGAATTTAAATATGCCTGGGATAAACATATATCCATTGTAAGATAAAATACAGGAAATATTATAAGGGCAGACTAGATGGACCATGAGGTCTTTTTCTGCTGTCAGTCTTCTATGTTTCTATGTTTCTATATTCTTTGCAGTCGTCTGGTCGTCAGCCCTCTTTCTGATGATTTTTTAAAATAATTTCCCCAAGTTTCTATTTGTTCTCTTGTGTTGCTTTTATGAAATTGTGCTTGCCAGTTGATTTGTCTAGAAACCTTGATAATGAAAAGATTTAAAACTCTCCTTAGAAACTTGCACCAAGCCAATGGATGTGATATTTCTTCTGGATGGAAGCTCAGAGGTCAAAGAAGCTCAGTTTGAGGAAATGAAACGTTTTGTGAAAGCCTTTATTGTACACGCTGACGTGGGTGAGTATGGCTTCACTTTAGGCTTCAGGATGTTCGGAAATGGTTGTCTTCAAGAAGAAGGCTTCTCAACGAGAGGAGTTAAATGGTATCAGTCTAGTAGCTAGGCTGATGCCAAAGATCGAAGCTAATTATGCATTCCTTTATTTTATTTATTTATTTTATTTATTTATTTAGTCCAATACATAATATACATTGAAGAGAATAGATATGTAGTAATACAGTGATCCCCCGGTTATTGCGTTCCCGACCATTGCGAACAGGCTAATTTGCGATTTTTCAACCCGGAAGTCAAAACACCATCTGCGCATGCATGGCCTTTTTTTCTATGGCCACGCATGCGTAGATGGCGTCGGGCAGATCAGCTGCTGGGCGGCTTCCCTGGGTCTTCCCCCTCTTGCTGGCGGGAGGGCGAGAAGCCCCCCCCAGCACCCGCTCGCCCGCCGTTCGCCGCTCGCCCGCCCTTCGCCCGGCCACCCGTCGTTTGCTCGCTGCTCGCCCGGCCACCCGGGTTCGTTTGGCTTGAGGGCTCAGTTGGGAAGGCGCGCGGGGTGTTTTAAAACGTCGCCGCCGACATGGGGGGCTCGCTAGCACCCCCCAAACCCGGGTTGGGGGTTCGGGGGGTGCTAGCGAGCCCCCCATGTCGGCGGCGATGTTTTAAAACACCCGCGCCGCTTTCCAATGAGTCCCGAAGACAAACGTCAAACTTCCGCGTTTGTCTTCGGGACTCATTGGAAAGCGGCGCGGGTGTTTTAAAACGTCGCCGCCGACATGGGGGGCTTGCTAGCACGCCCCCAAACCCAGGTTGGGGGTTCGGGGGGTGCTAGCGAGCCCCCCATGTCGGCGGCGACGTTTTAAAACACCCGCGCGCCTTCCCAACTGAGCCCTCAAGCCAAGCGCAGAAGTTCGCCTTTGGCGCTTGGCTTGAGGGCTCAGTTGGGAAGGCGCGCGGGGTGTTTTAAAATGTCGCCGCCGACATGGGGGGCTCGCTAGCACCCCCCCAAACCGTTTGGAGGGGTGCTAGCGAGCCCCCCATGCTGGCGGCGACGTTTTAAAACACCCGCGCCGCTTTCCAATGAGTCCCGAAGACAAACGCGGAAGTTTGACGTTTGTCTTCGGGACTCATTGGAAAGCGGCGCGGCTGTTTTAAAACGTCGCCGCCAGCATGGGCGGCTTCCTTAGCAGCCCCCCAAACCTGGGTTGGGGGTCCGGGGGGGTGCTGGCAAGCCGCCCATGCCGGCGGCGACGTTTTAAAACAGGAACCCCAATCTTCGGCTCCTCGCTAGTGCTGCGGGAGTAAAAACACCATCTGCGCATGCGCAGATGGTGTTTTTACTTCCGCAGCGCTACTTCGCGAAAACCCGCTCATTGCGGGGGGTCCTGGAACGGAACCCTCGCAACGATCGGGGGATCACTGTATAACTAAAGAACCGAATAGAAGAAAAGATATAAAAGTATAGGTGAACATATTTGATAGGAAGAAAAGATAAATGAGATAAGGAGAGACAATTGGACAGGGGACGGAAGGCACACTGGTGCACTTATGCACACCCCTTACTGACCTCTAAGGAACCTGGAAAGGTCACTCGTGGATAGTCTAAGGGAAAAATGTTGGGGGTTAGGGGTTGACACTACTGAGTCAGGTAATGAGTTCCACGCTTCGACAACTCGGTTGCTGAAGTCATATTTTTTACAGTCAAGTTTGGAGCGGTTAATATTAAGTTTGAATCTGTTGCGTGCTTTTGTGTTGTTGCGGTTGAAGCTGAAGTAGTCATTGACAGGTAGAATGTTGCAGCATATGATCTTGTGGGCAATACTTAGATCGTGTTTTAGGCATCGTAGTTCTAAGCTTTCAAGACCAAGGATTGATAGTCTTCTTTCGTAGGAAGTTCTGTTTCAAGTGGAGGAGTGAAGGGCTCTTCTGGTGAAGTAACTTTGGATATTTTCAAGGGTGTTGATGTCCGGCATGTGGTGTGGGTTCCAGACAGATGAGATAAAGAGTCTCCAGTTTCACTGGCTTATATTTACAGCTTTCCAGACTCTCCGCAAATAAGACACTTTTTCTCCAAGGATTTTAGCAAAGAAATGTCCAGAGATACTTTACTAGAAGAGCCCTCCATTCCTCCACTCACAACAGAATCCCCTACGCAACTAAGCTTACAATCCTAGGTTTAGAAAGCTTAGAACCATGTCGCCTTAAGCAGACCTAAGCATAGCCCATAAAATCATCTGCTACAATGTCCTTTCTGTCAACGACTACTTCAGCTTCAACCACAACAACACACGATAGATACAAACTTAAAGTAAACCACTCTAAACTCGACTGCAGTAAATACAACTTTAGTAACCAAGTAGTTGATGCGTGGAACTCACTACCTGACTCTGTAGTATCATCACCTAACCCCCAAAACTTTACCCTTAGACTATCCACTGTTGACCTCTCCTGATTCCTAAGAGGTCAGTAAGGGCTGTGCATAAGTGCACCAGAGTGCCTTCCGTCCCCTGTCCTAATGTTTCTCTCTTACTAGTATCATGTATATAAACATTGTTATTATTATTATGATTATTTATTGGATTTGTATGCCGCCCCTCTCCGCAGACTCGGGGCGGCTAACAACAATGATAAAAAAAACAGCATGTAACAAACCAATTAATAAAACAACTAAAAACCCTTATAGTAAAACCAAACATACACACAAACATACCATGCATAACTTGTAATGGCCTAGGGGGAAATAATATCTTAACTCCCCCATGCTTGGCGATAAAGGTGGGTCTTGAGTAATTTGCGAAAGACAAGGAGGGTGGGGGCCATTCTAATCTCTGGGGGGAGTTGATTCCAGAGGGCCGGGGCCGCCACAGAGAAGGCTCTTCCCCTGGGGCCTGCCAAACGACATTGTTTGGTCGATGGGACCCGGAGAAGGCCAACTCTGTGGGACCTTATCGGCTGCTGGGATTCGTGCGGTAGAAGGTGGTTCTGGATGTATTCTGGCCCAATGCCATGTAGGGCTTTAAAGGTCATTACCAACACTACAAATATGTACTTGACAAAACAAACAAAATAAAATAATGTTGAGCTGGCCACACCCATCCTGGCGATACCCTCCATGCCCCCTCCCGATGTCATAACACAACCCTGATGTGGCCCTAAATGAAATTGAGTTTGACACCCCTGCTGTAAATTATTATGAAGTGGTATAGAACAGTGTTTCCCAACCTTTTTTGAGCCGCGGCACATTATTCACATTTACAAAATCCTGTGGAACATTGAGCGGGGGGGTGGGGGGGGTGGTAAAAAAAGTTTGTACAAAAAAAAATCTCTCTTCCTCTCTTTCGCTCTATTTCTCTCTCTCCCTCTTTCTCTCTCTTCCTTCCTTCCTCTTTCTTTCCCTCTCTCTCTCCATCCCTCTTTGTTTCTCCCTTCGTTCCTATCTTTTTTGCTCTCTTTCTCTCTCCCTCCTTCCCTCCATCTATGTCTTTCCCTCACCCTCCTTCCCCCCTCTTTCTCTCTATCTCTTGCTTTCTCTCTCTCTCTCTCTTGCTGTCTTTATCTCTCTTTCTCTCTCCCCCTCTTCACACTCTCAGCAAAACGTTGCAAGACCAGAAGCTGAGCTTCCTTCTTCGCGGCACACCTGACCATGTCTCGCGACACACTGGTTGGGAAACACTGGTATAGAAGTGCCAGTGCTTCTTCAGAGTCACTTCTGGTTCTTGTAGCCTTCCTAATGCAAAGATTATTTCTGTGCCAATTTGGGATGACGGTTCCTTGGAACTGAAACTTACATTTTCCTTATTTGGTTCTCAGATGAAGTGCCAGAACAGGTATTTTTGCATTGACCCTTTGGGTCAATTGGATTAGCCACAAATCTCAGTTGCGTAGCTGTCTTACTTTGATGCAACAAAACCCAGAAACATTTTTTGGCACTTGGGAGAATGATTGATTTGCTAACGTTAAAAGCTTTTGGAAAGTCCAACCTATTTCTGCAGGTGTTAATTTGTTAATCTTCAAGCCGCTACCACAGAAAGCTTTTTTGTTGATTAACAAATAGAAAGGTGGAATTTCTTTTTTTTTTTCTTTTTAAAGAAAGATATGTGTCTCCAGAGTGGGGAAAACCAGTAAAAACAACCAAAGGCAAGGTCATTCCACATTCATTGCACCATATACATCATTCAATGCTTAAACTAATAGAGGAAGTCAAGGATTTGTACTGCCAATCTTTTACCCTTTCTATCCTTTCTACGTTCTCAGTCTTTCTATCTTTCCCCCTCCTCCTCTCTACCCTTTCCCTATCTACTTCTTTCCCTCCCTTTTTCTAGCCTTTTAATTTGTACTTTATTAATTGATATGTTATTTGAGCGTTCTCTATTGTTACGACCACTGTTGTATGTGAACACAAGAACAAGGGGACACAATCTGAAGTTAGTTGGGGGTAAGATCAAAAGCAACATGAGAAAATATTATTTGACTGAAAGAGTAGTAGATCCTTGGAACAAACTTCCAGCAGACGTGGTAGATAAATCCACAGTAACTGAATTTAAACATGCCTGGGATAAACATATATCCATCCTAAGATAAAATACAGAAAATAGTATAAGGGCAGACTAGATGGACCATGAGGTCTTTTTCTATGTTTCTATGTATGTTTTGTAGATTATGTTGTATTTTGTATTACTGTATATGTATAATAAAAAAATTTAATTAAAAAAAAAGGATTTGTACTGTCAGAGGTCAGCTGAGCAAACAAAAATAAATCTATATTTTTTACTGAAAGGCAGCGGGGAAGGCAGACACTACTTTAAAGTCTGGTTCAATCACTAATAATGAATCAAGCATGCTTAGACCTACCAAAAATCCAAATCAATCTGGATTGGTTCAGGTTTTTGAAGTCCTCCAAGTACAGTGGTACCTCTACTTACCACTGTGACCAGGTTCTTAAGGAGAAACGTTTGTAAGAAGAAGCAATTTTTCCCATAGGAATCAATGTAAAAGCAAATAATGTGTGCGATTGGGGAAACCACAGGGAGGGTGGAGGCCCTGTTTCCTCCTAGGAGATTCCTAGAGAGGCCCCGCAGAGGCGTTTCCCCGCCTTTTTTGGCCTTGTTTCCTCCCAGGAGATTTCTAGAGAGGCCCCACGGAGGCTTCGCCCCACCTTTTCTGGCCCTGTTTCCTCCCAGGAGATTTTTAGAGAGGTCCCACAGAGGCTTCTCCCTGCCTTTTTTGGCCCTGTTTCTTCTCAGGAGATTTCTAGAGAGGCCCTACAGAGGCTTCTCCCCGCCTTTTTTGGCCCTGTTTCCTCCCAGGAGATTTTTTAGAGAGGCCCCAACAGAGGCGTCTCCCTGATTTTTTTGGCCCTGTTTCCTCCCAGGAGATTTCTAGAGAGGCCCCACGGAGGCTTCTCCCCACCTTTTCTGGCCCTGTTTCCTCCCAGGAGATTTTTAGAGAGGCCCCACAGAGCCTTCTCTCCGCCTTTTTTGGCCCTGTTTCCTCCCAGGAGATTTTTTAGAGAGGCCCCACAGAGGCGTCTCCCTGCCTTTTTTGGCCCTGTTTCCTCCCAGGAGATTTCTAGAGAGGCCCCACGGAGGCTTCTCCCCACATTTTCTGGCCCTGTTTCCTCCCAGGAGATTTTTAGAGAGGCCCCACAGAGCCTTCTCTCCGCCTTTTTTGGCCTTGTTTCCTCCCAGGAGATTTCTAGAGAGGCCCCACGGAGGCTTCTTCCCACTTTTTCCGGCCCTGTTTCCTCCCAGGAGATTTCTAGAGAGGCCCCACGGAGGCTTCTTCCCACTTTTTCCGGTCCTGTTTCCTCTCAGGAGATTTCTAGAGAGGCCCCACGGAGACTTCTTCCCACTTTTTCCGGCCCTGTTTCCTCTCAGGAGATTTCTAGAGAGGCCCCACGGAGGCTTCTTCCCACTTTTTCCGGCCCTGTTTCCTCTCAGGAGATTTCTAGAGAGGCCCCACGGAGGCTTCTTCCCACTTTTTCCGGCCCTGTTTCCTATCAGGAGATTTCTAGAGAGGCCCCACGGAGGCTTCTCCCTGCCTTTTCTGGTTACAGTTTCGGAGTCTCGGGTTTGTAAGTGGAAAATGGTTCTTGAGAAAAGACAAAAAAATCTTGAACACCTAGTTCTTATCTAGAAAAGTTTGTAAGTAGACACGTTCTTAGCTAGAAGTACCACTGTATCTTTGATGCAACAGTGTGCGGCAACAGTGCAAAAAGCCATTGCAATCCCAAAAGCCAAATGCAATCCAAAATTGCATTACCAGAGGGATACAATCAAGATCAAGTGAGGTACTAATACCACTCTATAAAGCCTTAGTAAGACCACACCTAGAATGCTGCCTGCAGTTTTGGTCCCCACACTATAAAAAAGAAAAAAATATGCAGAGAAGAGCAACCAGAATGATGAGGGGACTGGAGGCTAAAACATATGAAGAACGGTTGCAGGAATTGAGCATGGCTTGTATTTGTTTATTTGTTTATATTTATTTATTTTGTCCAATACACAATAATACACAATGAAAGTTATAGACGATATAGTAGAGAAGAAATACGAGATATAGGAGAGACTATAGGACAGGGGATGGAAGGCACTCTAGTGCTCTTATGTACGCCCCTGAGTAGCAGGGGGGGGGGGAATGCAAATTGATTTTGGTGGAAATTAAAAAAGAATGTTTGGAGAAGGACTAAACAAATAAGCCCTTCATTGTTTCCGATGGAAGCACGGATCGAAATGATTAAATGATTTTGGCATGGAACCGAAATGAGGCAATGCAGGAGTATTTTAGATCGTTGCGTGGTAAATGCTAATGAAATACTAATGGGTAGCACTGAAAAATGTGTTAATTTTAATATCAAAGGGGGGAAAAGGATGAAGTCATAAACGCCTTGCGAATGTTGAAAAATCTGGTATGGATGGCATAACAGGAAAAATATGTTAAACTATAGCCATGGTTTGCTTAGGGAGTGACTACCGTGTTTCCCCGAAAATAAGACACTGTCTTATATTAATTTTTCCTCCAAAACTTGTGCTACGTCTTATTTTCGCGGGGTGCCTTATATTTCTCAAATAAGACAAATTCACAGGCAGAAAAGCTGACACCCCCAAAGAAAGTGTACTGATTACGGTACGTTACCTGTCAGTATGGCACCCACACACACAAACGACGGCACTTATATGGTACAACAGTATACTCCCGCTATTGCAGCTTCCGGCCACCAGGGGAACTACAGTCTACGCACTGTAATGGAGACTGTAATGGCGATGAGACAGCAGCAGACTGTGTCTGCTCTACTGGACGGTACAAAGCGATGGAAGGGACAAGCAGGGGACGCCACATTATTACGGTACCACTATGAACAGCTTTGAATGGTACCGTATGTTTTTCCACCGTACCGTATGTAAACTTGACTACGCCTTATTTTCGGGGGGGTGCCTTATATTAGCAAATTCTGCAAAACCTCTGACATGCCTTACTTTCGGGGTACATCTTATTTTCGGGGAAACAGGGTATATTATGAATTGAATGCACGAATAAGGACTCCCTCTCTCAGAATTTTAAGGGATGGTATGGGATTGTTTATTCAAAGCCACACCTAGCCACGATTGGGAAGTGCAAACCAATTTGTGGCAGACACAGGGTGTTGGGAATCATGTTTTAGCTCTTCCCCACCTCACTGAGAGACAAAGTGAGCTGCACCTTGGTTGATTTTGCGTGTGTGATTGTAAAGTTGGTTGCCGAGTGGTATACAATTTTATTTATTATTTATTTATTATTTGGATTTGTATGCCGCCCCTCTCCGAAGACTCGGGGCGGCTCACAACAAGTGAAAAACAATCCAATACAATCCAATTAATTAAAATATTATAAATTTAAGAAAATCCCCTATACTAACATACACACAATGCAGGAAAGGCATGCATAAAAATTAAACAGAATGCTTAGTGAATGTTACAACAGGGAGCAAGATGCTCTTTGCATGTTTAAAAGTATTTATGGTTACACCTATAAGGTATCCTTGTAGTGTAACCAGAGGGTTTGTTGTTTGGTGATGTGAATATATGTGTACATTTCCATACATGCAGATAATTACGCTGTATTGTTGGCCATAGATATAAAAAGATATGTATGTATGTGTGTGTGTATGTATGTATGTATGTATGTATGTATGTATGTATGTTTGTATGTATGTAAGCATGTATGACTAGGAAAAACATATATAACACTTCGCTGGTACAAAGATGAAGGGATTAGGTAGCCTAGAGGTTAATTCTCTGCCTTACAAGGCAAAGGCTGCTAGTTCACATCCCAGTGAGGGTATTGCTAGATGATGAGGACACAACAAGGCTGAAATAGATCTATCCTAGTCACCCTTAATTTTCAAATTCAGCAAAAACATGTTACACATACAGAATATCTATCTATCTATCTATCTATCTATCTATCTATCTATCTATCTATCTATCTATCTATCTATCTATCTATCTATCTACCTACCTCTATCTCTATCTGTCTGTCTGTCTGTCTGTCTGTCTGTCTGTCTGTCTGTCTGTTTGTCTGTCTGTCTATCTATCTATCTATCTATCTATCTATCTATCTATCTATCTATCTACCTCTATATCTATCTATCTATCTATCTATCTATCTATCTATCTATCTATCTATCTATCTATCTATCTATCTAGCTATCTAGCTATCTAGCTATCTATCTAGCTATCTATCTAGCTATCATCTAACTATCTAGCGATCTATCTAGCTATCTAGCGATCTATCTAGCTATCTAGCTAGCTAGCTATCTAATCCCATTTGTAAATTTCTTCTGAAATATGACTGCATAACAAAATTATTTGAAATACAGGTACGTCTCCTTGAGGTATCATTTCAGATGTGTAGGAAATTTAGGATGATATAGTTAGGCATATAAATCCAATAAATCTAATCTAATCTAATGATCATCTATAAAGCAGCAAGGATGTTCGTTATATCACCTGTGCTGTATTGGGAGTACAAAAACATGAACACTCTGTTATTTATTTACTCTGTTCTGTTTCTGGTGTTATTCCTGTTTGGGGTTTGGGGTTTTTTTGGGTGGGCAAGATCCCTTCCCAACTTCAGGTGCCACCGTGCTTCTGTTCTGTGATAGTACAAAAGATTCTGAATAATACAGTATTATATTGCACTGAAAATTTAAAAAAATGTTAATATAAAACTCATCTAAAAGTATAGTCGAGGTTATTGGGGTCAATTGACCAAAAGTGATATTCAACATAAATATGCATTTCATGTAAATCAATATACAAAGGTGTCTTCTGTTTTGACTTTGAGGTGTTGTAGCCGTGAGCTACAAGATCTTGATCCTTGAAATTTCTGGATTCCTCGACAGGTCCTTCTTCAACTCAAGTTGCAGTGCTTCAATATGGAAAAGTGAACTCCCTGGAAATTCCATGGAACGTAGACCAGGAAGAAGCAAATCTTCTGAAAATGGTGGACTCCATTCATCAAAGAGAGAAAGGCCCAAGCAAGCTAGGTATCGTCTTCTTTAGTTTCCCGTGATAGCTTAAAGGACCTCACCTACAAAGAGATATTGATAAAATTGAACAGGTCCAAAGACAGGCTACAAAAATGGTGGAAGGTTTTAAGCATAAAACGTATCAGGAAAGACTTAATGAACTCAATCTGTATAGTCTGGAGGACAGAAGGGAAAGGGGGGACATGATCGAAACTTTTAAATATGTTAAAGATTTATAGATTATAGATTTATTGGATTTATATGCCGCCCCTCTCCGCAGACTCGGGGCGGCTCACAACAATGGCAAAAAACAGTACATAGTGACAAATCTAATATTTACCAATCTAATTACAGTTTTAGATTAAAAAATTCATAAAAGCAACCCCAATATATATAAACAAGCACACAATCAATCATACACCAAAACAACATGGGCAAGGGGGAGATGTTTCAATTCCCCCATGCCTGATGGAAGAGGTGGGTTTTAAGGAGTTTACGAAAGACAAGGAGGGTGGGGACAATCCTAATCTCAGGGGGGAGCTGGTTCCAGAGGGTCGGAGCCACCACAGAGAAGGCTCTTCCCCTGGGTCCCGCCAGATGACATTGTTTAGTTGACGGGACCCGGAGAAGGCCCACTCTGTGGGTCCTAACCAGTCGTGGGATTTGTGCGGCAGGAGGCGGTCCCTGATATATAAAGCCATGAAGGGCTTTATAGGTCATAACCAACACTTTGAATTGTGACCGGAAACTGATCGGCAACCAATGCAGACTGCAGAGTGTTGGAGTAATATGGCCATACTTAGAGAAGCCCATGATTGCTCTCGCAGCTGCATTCTGCACGATCTGAAGTTTCCGAACACTTTTCAAAGGTAGCCACATGTAGAGAGCATTACAGTAGTCGAGCCTCGAGGTGATGAGGGCATGGGTATGAATGGAATGACTGGTATGACTGGGTGGGTGGGGGTGGGGGGGGTTATAGTATGGATGAGTTGATTGATAGTAGTGTGAATGATAGATTTGGCCCACCTGACGCCCGGGAGACGGGAGAGGGAGGGGCACCGATCTCTGGGGTGGCAGAGGGTCGGAATATTCCAGTGTTGCTGGGGAGAGGCAGATATGGCGGGGGCCACAGAGTTAGCCGTTCCAGGGGAACGAGGGACCGTTGCTTAATAACGGTCCCCTGTTCTGGCTCTGTGAGCCCAACCTTGGGTACTGGTGATGAGTGTAACTCTGGCCCTGGGCTCAGGTTGCTGCTGTTGAATGCCAGGTCGGTGGTTAATAAAGCTCTCCTCATCCGGGATTTGATCCTGGATGAGGAGGCCGACCTGGCATGTATTACTGAAACCTGGCTGGGCCCGGAGGGAGGTGTTCCTCTCTCTGAAATTTGCCCAGCCGGGTTTCAGATATGGCATCAACCGCGACCCCAGGGGAGGGGGGGAGGAGTGGCTATTGTAGCCAGGGAGAGCCTTTGCCTGCGTAGACTCATTGCTCCGGAAATAGCGGGTTGCGAGTCTCTCTTGATGAAGTTGGACTTAGGAGTTCAGGTGGGCTTATTCCTCACGTACCTGCCTCCCAGCTGCGTGTCAAAAGCCCTGCCTGTGCTACTCGAGGAGGTAGCCGGGTTGGCGGTAGAGTTCCCCAGACTTATTGTCTTGGGGGACTTCAATCTGCCGTCACTCGGCGAAACCTCTGGGTTGGCACAGGAGTTCATGGCCACCATGACAGCCGTGGACCTGACTCAAGTAGTTCAGGGTCCGACTCACGAGGGAGGGCACGCACCTGACATGGTATTCCTTTCCGAGCAATTGAGTAATGGTCTGAGACTAAGGGGCTTAGAAGTGTTGCCTTTGTCATGGTCAGACCATTTCCTACTACGGCTTGACTTCCTGGCTCCAATCCTCCCCCGCAGGGAGGCGGAACCAATGAAGATGTTCCGCCCCAGGCGCCTGATGGACCCAGAGGGCTTTCAGACGGCGCTTGGGGTTATTCCAGAGGCACTCGTCCACAGTTCGGCGGAGTCTCTCGCGGAGGCCTGGAACAGGGCTGCAGCGGGGGCTCTTGACCGGATTGCGCCTTTGCGACCTCTCCATGGCGCTAGACCCCGTAGAGCCCCATGGTTCAACGAGGAGCTCCGGGAGTTGAAACGCCAAAAGAGACGTCTAGAGAAGCGATGGAGGAAGAGTAGGTCTGAATCCGATCGAACACTTGTAAGAGCTTTTATTAAGACTTACAAAGTGGCGCTCAAGGCGGCAAGATGCGCGTACCATGCCGCCTTGATTGCATCAGCGGAATCCCGCCCGGCCGCTCTGTTTAGGGTGACCCGCTCCCTTCTTAACCAGGGGGGAGTTGGGGAGCCCTTGCAGAGTAGTGCCGAGGAGTTTAACACGTTTTTCGCTGATAAAGTTGCTCAGATCCGGGCCGACCTCGACTCCAATTGTAAAACAGAGTCGACTGACAACGAGTCAGTCGAGGTGACTGGGGCACGTACTTGTCCACCTGTCTGGGAAGAGTTTGATCTGGTGACACCTGATGAAGTGGACAAGGCCATTGGAGCTGTGAGTTCCGCCACCTGTTTACTGGATCCGTGTCCCTCCTGGTTGGTTTCGGCCAGCAGGGAGGTGACACGGAGCTGGGCCCAGGAGATTACCAACGCTTCCTTGGGGAGGGGAGTTTTTCCATCACTCTATAAAGAAGCGCTTGTGCGCCCCCTCCTCAAGAAGCCCTCCCTGGACCCAGCCGTACTTAACAACTATCGTCCAGTCTCCAACCTTCCCTTTATGGGGAAGGTTGTCGAGAAGGTGGTGGCACTCCAGCTCCAGCGGTCCTTGGAAGAAGCCGATTATCTAGGTCCCCAGCAGTCGGGTTTCAGGGCCGGTTACAGCACGGAAACCGCTTTGGTCGCGTTGATGGATGATCTCTGGCGGGCCCGGGACAGGGGTTTATCCTCTGTCCTGGTGCTCCTCGACCTCTCAGCGGCTTTCGATACCATCGACCATGGTATCCTTCTGCACCGGCTGGAGGGGTTGGGAGTGGGAGGCACTGTCCTTCAGTGGTTCTCTTCCTACCTCTCTGGCCGGTCGCAGTCGGTGTTAGTGGGGGGCCAGAGGTCGACTCCTAGGTTTCTCCCTTGTGGGGTACCTCAGGGGTCGGTCCTCTCCCCCCTGCTATTCAACATCTACATGAAACCGCTGGGCGAGATCATCCAAGGACATGGGGTGAGGTATCATCAATATGCCGATGATACCCAGCTTTACATCTCCACCCCATGCCCAGTCAACGAAGCGGTGGAAGTGATGTGCCGGTGCCTGGAGGCTGTTGGGGCCTGGATGGGTGTCAACAGACTCAAGCTCAACCCGGATAAGACGGAGTGGCTGTGGGTTCTGCCTCCCAAGGACAATCCCATCTGTCCGTCCATCACCCTGGGGGGGGAATTATTGACCCCCTCGGAGAGGGTCCGCAACTTGGGCGTCCTCCTCGATCCACAGCTCACATTAGAACAACATCTTTCAGCTGTGGCGAGGGGGGCGTTTGCCCAGGTTCGCCTGGTGCACCAGTTGCGGCCCTATCTGGACCGGGACTCATTGCTCACAGTCACTCATGCCCTCATCACCTCGAGGTTCGACTACTGTAATGCTCTCTACATGGGGCTACCTTTGAAAAGTGTTCGGAAACTTCAGATCGTGCAAAATGCAGCTGCGAGAGCAGTCATGGGCCTACCTAGGTATGCCCATGTTTCACCATCACTCCGCAGTCTGCATTGGTTGCCGATCAATTTCCGGTCACAATTCAAAGTGTTGGTTATGACCTTTAAAGCCCTTCATGGCATCGGACCAGAATATCTCCGAGACCGCCTCCTGCCGCACGAATCCCAGCGACCGATTAGGTCCCACAGAGTGGGCCTTCTCCGGGTCCCGTCAACTAAACAATGTCGGTTGGCGGGCCCCAGGGGAAGAGCCTTCTCTGTGGCGGCCCCGGCCCTCTGGAACCAACTCCCCCCGGAGATTAGGACTGCCCCTACTCTTCCTGCCTTCCGTAAACTCCTTAAAACCCACCTTTGCCGTCAGGCATGGGGGAACTGAAACATCTCCCCCTGGGCACGTTTAATTTATGCATGGTATGTCTGTGTGTGTGACTGTTAGCATATGGGGTTTTTTAAATATTTAAATATTTTAAATTTATCTGATTGCTTATGATTTGTTTTTTACATGTTGTGAGCCGCCCCGAGTCTTCGGAGAGGGGCGGCATACAAATCTAAGTAATAAATAAATAAATAAATGAGTGACTGTGAAGGGTTAAATAAGGTTCAGGAGGGAAGTGTTTTTATTTTTTAAAAAATGTCTTTTATTGAAATATTCACATTAAAAACAAAACATATAAACATTTAGGACAAACAATTTTACACACACAAAGAAAAAGAAAAAAAGAAAAAAAATTCAATCAATTTGTACATTAAACACAACACCTACTTGGTCATTTTTACGGCTATTACAGATGATGATATTTTTGAAGATTTTGCATGATTTTTGGAAAGTAGCACACCAAGGAACTGGCATTACAGTATACCAGTTCTGGAGACATCGCCTACAAAAAGATATTGATAAAATTGAATGGATCTAAAGATGGGCTACAAAAATGGTGGAAGGATTAAATAAGGTTCAGGAGATAAATATTTTTAATAGGAAAATGAACACAAGAACAAGGGGACACAATCTGAGGTTAGTTGGGGGAAAGATCAAAAGCAACATGGGAAAATATTTTACTGAAAGAATAGTAGATGCTTGGAACAAACTTCCAGCAGACGTGGCTGGTAAATCCACAGTCACTGAATTTAAACATGCCTGGGATAAACACATATCCATCATAAGATAAAATACAGGGAACAGTATAAGGTGAGACTAGATGGACCAAGAGGTCTTTTTCTGCCGTCAATCTTCTATGTTTCTATTTCCAGGGGAAGCAATAGACTTCATGGTCCAGCATGCCATTTCTGAAGCCAACGGAGGACGACCCAATGCATCCAAAACGGCCGTGGTTATTGTGGCAGGCACCCCCAAAGACGCCGTGGAAGCTGCTGCGTACTCCGCAAGAGCCAATAGTAAATTTTGTTATTTTACCATTACTTTGAAAGTGCAATGATATTTTGGAAACATGCCTCCAGCTTGTGGGATGTTAAATGCCCCTGTTCTTTTCTTTCTGAAGTACATTTGCCCTGCTTAACGTTTGATATCCCAAGTAGTCCTTGACTTATGACCATAACTGAATCCAAAATTTCTGTGGCTAAGCGAGACAGTGTTTCAATGACATTTGCCCCATTTTATGACCTTTCGGCCACAGTTGTTAAGTTAGTAACACCGTTGTTAAGTGAATTGACTTTTCTCCCATTGACTTTTCTCACTAGAAGGTCACAAAATAAGATCAAGTGACTCCGGGACACTGCAACCTGCATAAATATGAGATAGTTGCCAAGCACCCAGATTTTGATCACATGACAATGCAGATGCTCTGATGGTCATAAGTATGGGAAATGGTCATTACTAGTGATGGGCGAACCCAACAGTGTTCGGGTTGGACAAGTTTGGACGAACTTCACGCAAAGTTCGGCCAAACCCGAACGGTCCGTGGCGCCAAAGCTCCATCCCTGGAATCCCATCGTTTTTTATTTTTACAGATTTTTAATTTTTATTTATTTTTGCGAAAAAGGACGCCGCAGCGGCGCTGCAAGCAAAGGGAGGTCCTTTCTTGTCAAAATAAACATTTTAATTTTTACGTGAAAGGACCTCCCTTTGCTTGCAGTGTCGCTGCGGCGTCCTTTTTCGCAAAAATAAAAATGTTTATTTTTACGTGAAAAGACCTCCCTTTTAAGGAGCTGGGGAATCCCTCCCACGAAGAGATTCCAGGGGCGGAGCTTTGATGTCATATATACTGGCAGGTTGCTAAGGACACCAAGGTGATCACTTCCTGGATTCCAAGCATACCATACATGAATTGTATAGGCCCAGGGGAGATGTCTCCCCCGGGCCTATACAGAGGTGGGTTTTAAGGAGTTTACGAAAGGCAAGGAGGGTGTGGGAAGTCCTAATCTCAGGGGGGAGCTGGTTCAAGAGGGTCGGGGCCGCCACAGAGAAGGCTCTTCCCTTGGGATCTGCCAAACGACATTGTTTAGTCGACGGGACCCTGAGAAGGCCAACTCTGTGGGACCTAATCGGTCGCTGGGATTCGTGCGGCAGAAGGCGGTTCCGGAGGTATTCTGGTCTGATGCCATGAAGGGCTTTATAGGTCATAACCATCACTTTGAATTGTGACCGGAAACTGATCGGCAACCAATGCAGACTGCGGAGTGTTGGTGTAACATGGGCATACTTAGGGAAGCCCATGATTGCTCTCGCAGCTGCATGTGTATATATATATATATATATACACATAGTAAAATACAGGATGAATGTTTTAGACGATATACTAATAGTAAAATATATCTAAGAAAGAATAGAAGAGAAGATATAGGAATAAAACATATCAATGAAAGAATAGAAGAAGAGATATAGGAATAGAAGAAAGGTATAGGAGCTATAGGAGAGCAATAGGACAGGGGACGGAAGGCACTCGAGTGCACTTGTACTCGCCCCTTACTGACCTCTTAGATCAATCTGGCAGCTGTTACCGATGCGCAGTCTTCTACCGCACCAGTAGCAACTCCAGGTGACCGGCGGGTAAGAAAACGGGCAAGTACTCCGGTCACTTGCGCAGCTCCATTTCTGCTACCAGTGTGGTGTCCACCCGCCCGTTCAGGTAGGAACCCAATACTGGGTGCGCGGAAGCCCCCCCAAAAAAATATCACAGAAATCTTGCACATCCGCGCGTCTTCTCGCGAGATTTGCTTTTGCCAGAAGGCAAATCTTATTCTGACGTGTGCGCCCACCTGCTGGTCACCTGGAGATGTGCACGCATCTGCACTGGTTGTGGCAGTAAGTTGTTACCTCCACCTGTGTCGGCCCATTTCTTTTGCTGAATGCAAGAAAACCTTTGCAGCCGATAACAGAGTTTGGGATTGATCCGGAGCTCTGTGATCGACTACAGAGGCCTTCAGAAAAGCCTTACCTGCTGCAGAAGACATGAGCCAATGTTTTCGAGGCCTGATTGCAACTCTCCGAAGCCGAAGAAGTTCCTGAAGGCCTCTGACAGTGAAAAGGAGGCCGGGCCGATGCACACAAGTGGAAAATGAGACCTGGTGTCATTTTTTGGTAGCAAAAAAAATATAAGACAGGGTCTTATTTTGGGGGAAACACGATAGATAGTTGAAGGGAAGTAGAAATAGGTTCTTTTCTCCCGTGTAATATTGTGTGAAGTCTAGACCTCTGTGGTTGCCATGCAGGAGAGAAGAGGTCACCGTGCATAATTTACACGTGGCTGGTAGTGTAACATGTAGCCTGGCCGTGACCTCAGCAGTTACTCCTCACTTCCAGTATAAATCTTCAGGTAGGATTACTCCTTCATATTATGTCATGAAAGGTGACCAGAAGTTTTCAAAGCTGCTTTACATATTACTATGGCTCCATGTAGTATTTACCTTGGGCTAAGGACAGAGAACCTGGAGGTTAAGCAATAAATTGCCTTCCTTTGTTTAATACATTCTGATAACCATGTAGAGAGATAGTAAATTGTTCTGTCGGGCTCTCTGGTAGAATCCTCCCAAAAATTCACAGGTACAAATTTCAGACACACATACGTTTGAAAATTCAAAACAATGTTCTTTATAATGAAAATTCACTTAAACCGAGCCCTCTTTTGGTATAGCAAAGAGCACTCGTCTCCAAACAAACTGGTAATTTGTACAAGTCCCTTATCAGTTCTGTGATACTTATCTTGCAGCTGTGAGGCAATTAACAGTCCTTCTTCTTTCACAAAGTGAAACACACTTGGCTCTGGTTTAGTTTCAAAGTGGGGAAAAAATCAGCACACAAAAAGTCAAAGTCAGTAAAGCAGTCACGAAACACAAGGATCAGATAATCCTCCACAATGGCCAAACCCACAGGCTGCTCTTTATAGCAGCCTCACTAATGACCACAGCCCCACCCAACCACAGGTGGCCTCATATTCTTTGATAATAATCTCTCAGTTGTTGTTGCCTATGCATCGCTCTCCGCATGTGTGGCTGTATCATTAACTCTTGTTCTGAATCCAAGGAGGAGCTAGATAATTGATCTCCTTCTGAGCTGTCTGCCCCACTCTCCTCCTCCCTGTCACTCATGTCTTCTTGGTCAGAGGAGCCTTCATCAGCAGATTCCACCGGGAGCAAAACAGGCCTGCAGCATGTGGATGTCTCCCCCACATCCACAGTCGTTGGGGCAGGAGCAGGGCCAGAGCTAACCACAACAGTAAATCATCTAGCAACAACCCTCTGTTGTGTAGTCAATCTCCAGCTTTTTAAAATTAACCTATATGCAATCATTGTTTCCCTTCACTTCAATTCTATGGATGAAAAGTCTGAATAGTCTTATCAATTATGTTGAAGCAATGAAGGGGGAATATTTTTTTTTAAAAAAAAAGTTTCCAAAGTGGATTTTTTTTTTTTTAAAAGGAAAACTGAATGCTTTTCCTTGATAATAATCCTATCCAAAGCTCTGGCGGACCATCTTGAGAATTCCATCATCTTTGTCTATTTACAGACCTTCAAACAAGCTATAAATGTAGTTATAACTGTTGGCTGAACAAAAATGGATCCAAAGTTGGCGGCGTGTTGAAAAATCCCGTATTCGCCCATAAGCTAGGTTTTTTTCTTTCAAATACAGGTAGTCTAGATCAGTTTACCCATGCATCTCTAAAATCCTCATGCCCAACCACCCCACCTTGTGACATATAAGTCTTACAATTCAAAAAGTGAACTCTTACTCATGCGGAGGGAGCCTAGAAAGGCCATTGGTTTAAAGAAGGTTCCAATTGCCCCTGTTAAAAATCAAACCACCCCCCTGTGGGGCGTGGGCCTCACGTTGGGAAACGGGTCTAGATAAATTGTGAAATTATATTATTCCTGTGATATTCGTGCACCTTCTGCCGCATGAATCAGAGCGACCGGTTAGGCCCCACAGAGTTGGTCTCCTCCGGGTCCCGTCAACTAAACAATGTCACTTGGCGGGACCCAGGGGAAGAGCCTTCTATGTGGCGGCTCCAACCCTCCCTCTAGAGATTATTATTTATTTATTTATTACTTAGATTTGTATGCCGCCCCTCTCCGAAGACTCGGGGCGGCTCACAACATGTAGAACTGCCCCCACCCTCCTTGCCTTTCGTAATCTCCTTAAAACCCACCTCTGCCATCAAGCGTGGGGGAACTGAAACATCTCCCCCTGCCTATGTAGTTATTTGTGTATGATATGACTGTATGTATGTTTTTATATATTGGGGTTTCTTGTTTTTTAGGCTTTTAAAATGTATTATTGTTATTATTTTAGATTCTAACTATTAGATTTGTCATTATATATTGTTTTTATCATTGCTGTAAGCCGCCCCGAGTCTACGGAGAGGGGCGGCATACAAATCTAATAAATAATAATAAATAATAATAATAAATAAATTTATATCCTGAGTGCAGCTGAAGACATAAAACTGCCAAATACTTAATCAAATATTGGACCTGGGTCTCAAATTATATGGCTTTCGTCACCTGCCCCTCTGCTCTTGGTTAGAACTGTGATTAAAGGTGATTAAATTAAACTGGGAGCAACATTAAACATTTTGGGGCTAATTAAGCTTCTTACCAAAGCTACAATGCGTTTCCATTTTAAAGCTGTAGGGTCAGCCTTTGAGTTAAGGATGAATTCTTCTTGTTGTTATTGTTGTTATGTAGAGCCTCAACAGGAAAAAAAAGTGTTTGCAGTAGAATTGAATTTTGGATGGCGCAAATCTTTTTAGGCAACTGACAGTATTCAATCCACACTGATTTGCACATTTATCTATCTATCTATCTATCTATCTATCTATCTATCTATCTATCTATCTATCTATCTATCTATCTATCTTTCTATCTATCTATCTATCTATCTATCTTTCTATCTCTATCTATCTATCTATCTATCTATCTATCTATCTATCTATCTTTCCATTTGTCTGTCTGTCTGTCTGTCTGTCTGTCTGTCTGTCTGTCTGTCTGTCTATCTAACTAACTATCTATCTATCTATCTATCTATCTATCTATCTATCTATCTATCTATCTATCTATCTATCTATCTATCTATCTATCTATTTGTATGCCGCCCCTCTCTGTAGACTCAGGGCAGCTAACAACAATAGTAAAACAACATATAATAAATCTAATATTTAAAATAATTTAAAAGACCCTAATTTAAAAACCAAACATACACACAAACATACCATGCATAAATTGTAGAGGCCTAGGGGGAAAGAATATCTCAGTTCCCCCATGCCTGACGACAGAGGTGGGTTTTAAGGAGCTTACGAAAGGCGAGGAGGGTGGGGGCAATTCTGATCTCTGGGGGGAGTTGGTTCCAGAGGGTCGGGGCCGCCACAGAGAAGGCTCTTCTCCTGGGTCCCACCAAATGACATTGTTTAGTCGACGGGACCCGGAGAAGGCCAACTCTGTGGGACCTAACTGGTCGCTGGGATTTCTGCGGCAGAAGGCGGTCCCGGAGATATTCCCGGCGGTCCACATCAATTTAGGATTATTTTAATGACATTAATTCGTTGTAAAATCTGAATAGGATCTTTATAGTAATTTAACTATAGTCCTTTATAGTAGAATAAAATTTGTTGTGATTCTGTTCTGGTGAACAAGGGGGGAATAAAATCTTGTGCTGAAAAGAGAGAATGGAAATAATTATCATTATTATGCCAAAACTTATTTTAACCAAACCATTTTTAAAAAACACTTGTATTGAAGTTCAAATTGAATTAAGGAGGATTTCACTCTGTCCTTTATTTCCCAGGAGTTTCACTGCTTCCCATTGGTGTTGGCAGCAAATATAATGTGGAACAATTGAAAGCTTTAGTGGCTCCATCTGCTAAAGACACGATCATTAAGTTGCAACGTTTTGAAGATCTTTCGACGATGATCATGTTGGGTGATGAATTTATGAAGAAGCTTTGCACAGGTAAGCTCCCTCATCACTTCACACTCTAGATAAGCTCAGATGTTCTTTTTTTAAGTACAGATGTTGCATCTTTTACTTCTTACACTTTCAAAAGGAAGCTCTGTTTTCGTACTTGAGATAACAGCCAGCATCTCTAAGCAAATTAGCACTTCAAAAAAACAGTGGTACCTCTACCTACAAACTTAATTCATTCCGTGACCAGGTTCTTAAGTAGAAAAGTTTGTAAGAAGAAGCAATTTTTCCCATAGGAATCAATGTAAAAGCAAATAATGCGTGCAAAACCATTAGGAAAGAAATAAAAGCTCGGAATTTGGGTGGGAGGAAGAGGAGGAGGACAGTTGCTGCCGAGAGCGAAGGGAGCGTTTATTTTCTCTGGGCGTTGGCAGAGGTTTATTCCCTCTCCAAGTGCCCACAGAAAGGAAAATGCTTTGTTTGCTCTGGACTGCCAAAGCCTCCTTAAGCGCCACTGAAAGGCTTCTCTGGCAGCCCAGAAAAGCCCGAGATGGCCAGGATTAAAGGGGGAAGGGCAGGAAACTGGCCGGGTCTTCGTGCCGCTCTCAAATTTCCTGGGAAATTTTTCCGGGCTTGGGTTCTTAAGTAGAAAATGGTTCTTAAGAAGAGGCAAAAAAATCTTGAACACCCGGTTCTTATCTAGAAAAGTTCTTAATTAGAGGTGTTCTTAAGTAGAGGTACTTTGAAATGCTTTAAAATGATGTCCCATGCAGAAAGAGATGAAGAGGGAATCTTATTAACAGGAATTAAAAAGAAAACTTGTGACCCAGGATGTGGTATCCAGATAGGATTTCTCAGTTCATTAGTTAATTGTTCAGTGTGAATGTTGACACAGGCTTAAACGATGACAAGAGCATTAAAGGATTGTATTAAGTCTTAGCAATCATAATTATTTGCAGAGATGGGAAATGATCCTCTATAAAATGGAAGCAAACACTATTCTGAGAAATAAGATACTGGCTTCTGAATATAAATATACATATATATATATATATGTGTGTGTGTTTGTGTTTTCGTAGATTTTCACGGGTACAGGTATGATGGTCTTGGTATATTCTGATTTCTTCCTGTGTAGGATTTGGAAATTTCTGGCGACGTTTCGACGAGGTCCCACTTGTCATCTTCAGGCTGGTGTGAATATGATGAGAACAAGGACAGAAACACCAGCCTGAAGATGACGAGTGGGTCCTCGTCGAAACGTCGCCAGAAATTTCCTTCTATAAATACTGGTGGCTGGGTGTGGTTTGATGGTTTGATGGTTTGCTGAGCCATCAAACCACACCCAGCCACCAGTATTTATAGAAGGAAGGCAACTCAGGTCTCGCAGTGTTCGCCTTAGAACAAGGACAGAAACACCAGCCTGAAGATGACGAGTGAGACCTCGTCGAAACGTCGCCAGAAATTTCCAAATCCTACATGGGAAGAAACCCGAATATACCAAGACCGTCATATATATATATATATATATACAAGCTTGGAACTTCAGCCTGATGATGGTGAATGTGATTTCACCGAAACGTCGCATAGACATGCAAAATATTACACAGGGCAAAACCCGAACTCAGAACAATCTACATACATATACCCGTGAAAATTTACGAAAACACACACACACACACACACACACACACACACACACACACACATATATATATATATATATATATATATATATAATGTGTGTGTGTGTGTGTCACATATTTTTTTGCTGAATTTGAAAATTAAGGGAGACTAGGATAGATCTATTTCAGCCTTATTTTGACCTCATCAGCTAGACATACCCTCACTGGGACTTGAACCTGCAACCTTTGCCTTGTAAGGCAGAGAATTAACCTCTAGGCTACAGTATCCAATCCCTTCAGCTATATATATATATTAAAAGACCACTCAAAGAGCACTGTAAGCTTTCAGGAATGTTAAAAAAATCTCCCCAGCATTTCAGGAGCTGCCAAAAAGAAGGGTAGTGGTGGTCAGTATCTGACCACTGGAACGGCGAAAATGGGCATGCCAGAGTGAGATTTGGCTTCTGCGCATGAGAGGACTCACGCATGAGATTTTGGCATTTTTGGTGATTATTTTTTTTTTGCTTTCACGCATGTGCGGAAGCAAAAAAAAATCTTGAAATCTCGTGCGCCCGTGCGTCTTCTCGCAAGATTTGCTTCCTACACATGTGCAGAAGTCAAATCTCACTCCAATGCACAAACGCGGCCGCCGGTCATGGAATTGTGTGCGCATCAGCCCTGGTAGCGGCGGTAATTTGGAATCCCCGCCTGGTAGTGATATAACCCCAAAGTAGGCAAAGTTGGCTCTTCTATGACATATAGACTTCAACTCCCAGAATTCCTGAGCTAGCATGATCGGGTGAGGAATTCTGGGAGTTGAAGTCCACATGTCATAGAAGAGCCTGCTTTGCCTACCCCTGTATAACTTATTCTCCAAAGCACCTGGAGGCAGAATAAGAAACTATAGATGGAAACAATTCAAGGAAACAACCAATCTAGGGCTACCATATTTTTGGAGTATAAGACGCAGCGGAGTAAAAATGCACCTTAGTTTTTGGAAAGGAAAAAAGAGGGAAAAATTGCTTACCAGGTATTCATCTGGCTAGCCTCCTTAGTCTGATCAGTTTCAGCACATTAATTTGCTGGTTTTGAGCATGTGTATGCATTTTTTAAACCCCTGGTTGGGAATTAAAAAACCACCTTCTAAAGCCCAGCTGATTGTCAGAGAGAGAAGCAGTCTAAATGCTGTTGCTATTGCTCCCAGAAGTTTGTTTATTTATATTTGTTAATTTGTTAATTTGTTAATTTGTTAATTTGTTAATTTGTTAATTTGTTAATTTGTTAATTTGTTAATTTGTTAATTTGTTAATTTGTTAATTTGTTAATTTGTTAATTTGTTAATTTGTTAATTTGTTAATTTGTTAATTTGTTAATTTGTTAATTTGTTAATTTGTTAATTTGTTAATTTGTTAATTTGTTAATTTGTTAATTTGTTAATTTGTTAATTTGTTAATTTGTTAATTTAATTGATTAATTGATTGCTTGATTGATTGGTTGATTGGTTGATTAGTTGACTAGTTGATTAGTTGGTTAGTTGGTTAATTGGTTAATCGGTTAATCGGTTAATCGGTTAATCGGTTAATCGGTTAATTGATTAATTAGATTTGTATGCCGTCCCTCTCCGCAGACTCGGGGCGGCTAACAATAATAAAAACACAACGTAAACAAATCTAATATTAAAAAATCTAAAAAAAACCGATTTAAGAAATCAGTCATACATACAGTAATATCATACATAAATTTTATAAGCCTAGGGGGAAGGGAATATTTCAATTCCCCCATGCCTGACGACAGAGGTGGGTTTTTAAGAGCTTATGAAAGGCAAGGAGGGTGGGGGCAACTCTGCTATCTGTGGGGAGTTGGTTCCATAGGGTCGGGGCCACCACAGAGAAGGCTCTTCCCCTGGGTCCCGCCAAATGACATTGTTTAGTTGACGGGACCCGGAGAAGGCCAACTCTGTGGGACCTAACTGGTTGCTGGGATTCGTGATTGATTGATTGGGTTTATATGCCACCCCTCTCCGAGGACTCGGGGCGGCTTGCAACATATAATTGAACAATGTAGCTTCCTAAATCCAATTAATTAGTTGTTCTTAGCCGCTCCGAGTCCTCGGAGAGGGGCGGCATACAAATCTAATAAATTATTATTATTATTATTAATTTAAATCAATAATCTAAAAAGTCTAAAACCAATTAAAATTCTCTCACTCCCATTCAGTCAACCAGCTCGCAATACATTGTCTTGTGCAGTGTTTCCCAACCTTGGCAACTTGGAGATATTTGGACTTCAACTCCCAGAATCCCCCAGCCAGTGAATGCTGGCTGGGGAATTCTGGGAGTTGAAGTCCAAATATCTTCAAGTTGCCAAGGTTGGGAAACACTGGTCTAGTGGCCCCAAGCCCGGCGGCATAAATGAGTCTTCAGACTTTTTCGGAAAGCGAGGAGGATGGGGGCAGTATGAATCTCTGGGGGGAGCTGATTCCAGATGGCCGGGGCCCCCACAGAGAAGGCTCTTCCCCTAGGTCCCACCAAACAATATTGTCAAGTTGACGGGACCTGGAGAAGGCCGACTCTGTGGGACCTAACGCTGGGACTCATGCTTTGTGGGTGCTCCAGCACTTGAAGTTTTTAAGAAGAGATTTGCTAGAAATTCTGTTTTATATATAGCAGCAAAGAGCAAACAGACAGTGGTTTTTATCTCAGGTTTGATGATGATGATGTCTTACAAAGCTCTTTGGATGGCTTCCTTTTCAGAGGCTGCTCAGGAATGTGTAGATGAAGAAGGGAATATCCGAACAGTAAGTATGTCGTTCACACGTTCTGTGAGTTTTAGAGACATCACTTGTTATGGGTGGCCAGTTCACAAAGAAATTGGAGGGGGACTGGTTTGGGTGGGAAGCCAAGGTCCAAATCTTCCACGGCTGCTGATGCTTTAGATACATAGAAACATAGAAGATTGATGGCAGAAAAAGACCTCATGGTCCATCTGGTCTGCCCTTATGCTATTTCCTGTATTTTATCTTAGGAGGGATATATGTTCATCCCAGGCATGTTTAAATTCAGTGACTGTGGATTTATCAACCACGTCTGCTGGAAGTTTGTTCCAAGCATCTACAACTCTTTCAGTAAAGTAATATTTTCTCATGTTGCTTCTGATCTTTCCCCCAACTAACTTCAGATGGTGCCTCCCTTGTTCTTGTGTTCACTTTCCTATTAAAAACACTTCCCTCCTGGACCTTATTTAACCCTTTAACATATTTAAATATTTCAATCATGTCCCCCCTTTTCCCTTCTGTCCTCCTGACTATACAGACTGAGTTCATGAAGTCTTTCCTGATATGTTTTCTGCTTGAGACCTTCCACCATTCTTGTAGCCCGTCTTTGGACACATATTTTATCAATATGTGGTTCATTACTTTCTATATCTTTTGTATCTTTCACCATCTTTATTTATTTATGCATTTATACCGCCAGGCATGGGGGAGTTGAGATATTCCTTCCCCCTAGGCCATTACAAGTTATGCATGGTATGTCTGTGTGTATGTTTGGTTTTATAATAAGGGTTTTTAGTTGTTTTATTATTGGATTGTCACATGCTGTTTTTATCATTGTTGTTAGCTGCCCCGAGTCTATGGAGAGGGGCAGCATACAAATCCAATAAATAATAATAATAATAATAATAATAATAATAATAATAATAATAATAATACTTATTCTTATTATTCTTATTCTTATTATTATTATTATTATTATTATTATTATTATTATTATTCATTCATTCATTCATTCATTCATTCAATTTCTAGGCCACCCTTTTCTAAGACTCATATTAATACATAACAATGGAAGAAATTGAAATTAGATAAAACATTACTATAAAACCCCTTGAGTTAAAACATACTACGGGCAAACCATCCCCTACAACTGAAAAAGAGTCCAGGCACCTATTTGAAAACTTATCTTGGTCGGTAAGCCACTCCCACCCAGTCACGTGACCTTTATGCCACCCCCCCTGGTCACATGATTGTCAAGGTGCTCCCACCTGGTCACATGGCGGATAATCCATTCCTACCCGGTCACATGACCATCAAGCCACACCCACAAAATAAGCCACGCCCACAGTATAAAATAGAAAGTCCAGTTGCCTCTTGAAAAAGCATTTTTGGGACAACCATAACCTGGATGATTGAGAATCTCCCTAGATATTCACCACGGCTGTGTTTGTGCTTTCTGTCTGTAGGGGGAAGACTTGCCTTGTATCAATGCTGTCAATTTTGTTGGCTCATTCAAGATGCTTTCCTCAATTCTTTCTCGTAGACAAATTTGCCTATTTTCCCCTATAAAGATCTTAAATCGATTTGGCATCTCATAAACAGAGTGCAATGCTAATGAAAGCGACACAGAAATTCTTCTGCCAAGTTCACACATGAGCCCCTCTTTTTTTAAAGTTCCTTTATTTCTATCGGGCTGAGGAATTCGTGGAACTAAATCCTTCCATCTCAGCCAAGAGCAACTGAGCCACTTTTTATTACTGAAAAATAAAATACGCCAAATATAAATTCTCTTCAGTGTGTTTGGGTGGGCAGTGTGGGGATTTTTTATTGTGCACTTGACTGCATGAAGAGCCTTCTTCTTGTTTGGTCTCAAAGTCCTACGTGACTCTTTGCGGTTCCGTGGACAATTCCACGCCAGGCCATCTTAGCCTACACTGCCTCCTTTCATTGATCGATTTTATTGCTATATCTCTTCTTCTATTCTTTCATTGATCGATTTTATTGCTATATCTCTTCTTCTATTCTTTCATTGATCGATTTTATTCCTATATCTCTTCTTCTGTTCTTTCATTGATCAATTTTATTGCTATATCTCTTCTTCTATTCTTTCATTGATCGATTTTATTGCTATATCTCTTCTTCTATTCTTTCATTGATCAATTTTATTCCTATATCTCTTCTTCTGTTCTTTCATTGATCGATTTTATTGCTATATCTCTTCTTCTATTCTTTCATTGATCGATTTTATTGCTATATCTCTTCTTCTATTCTTTCATTGATCAATTTTATTGCTATATCTCTTCTTCTATTCTTTCATTGATCGATTTTATTGCTATATCTCTTCTTCTATTCTTTCATTGATCGATTTTATTGCTATATCTCTTCTTCTATTCTTTCATTGATCAATTTTATTCCTATATCTCTTCTTCTGTTCTTTCATTGATCAATTTTATTGCTATATCTCTTCTTCTATTCTTTCATTGATCGATTTTATTGCTATATCTCTTCTTCTATTCTTTCATTGATCAATTTTATTCCTATATCTCTTCTTCTGTTCTTTCATTGATCGATTTTATTGCTATATCTCTTCTTCTATTCTTTCATTGATCGATTTTATTCCTACATCTCTTCTTCTATTCTTTCATTGATCGATTTTATTCCTATATCTCTTCTATTCTTTCATTGATCGATTTTATTCCTACATCCCTTCTTCTATTCTTTCATTGATCGATTTTATTCCTATATCTCTTCTTCTATTCTTTCACTGATCGATTTTGTTCCTATATCTCTTCTTCTATTCTTTCATTGATCGATTTTATTCCTATATCTCTTATTCTATTTTTTTTTATTTATTCATTTGTCCAATACACAAATACATAGGAAGAAAAGTAGACATGTAGTAATACATATAAGGGTAAAAGTGAACTTAGAGGAGAGGATATATGAAAGAAAGAAAATATATATGATATATGAGATAAAGGAGAGACAATTGGACAGGGGACGAAAGGCACACCAGTGCACTTATGTCTGCCCCTTACTGGCCTCTTAGGAACCTGGAGAGGTCAATCGTGGAGAGTCTAAGGGAGAAATGTTGGAGGTTAGGGGTTGACACAATTGAGTCCGGCAATGAGTTCCACGCTTCGACAACTCGATTGTTAAAGTCATATTTTTTACAGTCAAGTTTGGAGCGGTTAATATTAAGTTTGAATCTGTTGCGTGCTCTTGTGTTGTTGCGGTTGAAGCTGAAGTAGTCATTGACCGGTAGGACGTTGCAGCATATGATCTTGTGGGCAATACTTAAATCGTGTTTTAGGCGCCATAGTTCTAAGCTTTCTAGACCCAGGATTGTTAGTCTATTTTCGTAGGGTATTCTTTTTCGAGTGGAGGAGTGAAGGGCTCTTCTGGTGAAATATCTTTGGACGTTTTCAAGGGTGTTGATGTCTGAGATGTGGTATGGGTTCCAGACAGATGAGCTGTATTCAAGGATGGGTCTGGCAAAAGTTTTGTAGGCTCTTGTGAGTAGTGTGATAACTCGATTGTTGAAATTATATTTTTTACAGTCAAGTTTCATTGGTCTATTTTATTCCTATATCTCTTCTTCTATTCTTTCATTGATATATAGTAGTACCTCTAGATACGAGCTGCTCTACATGCGAGTATTTCAAGATACGAGCCATGAGGGGAGAGACATTTCTGTTCCAGTCCCGAGCTCAAATTCGGGATACGAGCCGAGCGTCCACTAGTGGCGCAAGAATCCTTGCTTTTGGTTATCTCGAAGGGGAAAAACAACTTTGTTCCAGATACGAGTTGTCTCGACATACAAGTTCCCTTCTGGAACGAATTATGCTCGTATCTAGGGGTACTACTGTATTCTACTACGAATATATCCTCCATAGCCTTCATTGTGTTTTGGACAAAAAATAAATAAAATAAAATAAAATGAGAATTATAAATCACAGTTTGGTGCCCATTGAACAGAGACCACCGAAGACGTGCACTTTGAGGGTTTCCTTAACCTCGGATCCTATTTTTAACTTTGCTGTGTCTTTCTATGCAGCCTGGTGACAAGTGGCAGTTACTGGATCAATGTTATAGTGTGACGTGCTTACCAGGTGGCCGGACAGAACTGAAAAGTCACCGACATCTTTGTGAGAGGATGGCCAAGCCGACCTGTCACAACAATTTCCCTGCTGTTAAAGTGGAGGAAACCTGTGGCTGTCGTTGGGTGTGTCCTTGTGAGTAGTTTTTGTGTGTTTGTTTGTTTTTGTTTTCCTGTAAAATCTCACCAAGGCAGAATTAACAACTCAGATAAAGGGCTTCAGCACCTTAGAACAGAATATGGAATACCAGGTAACATCAATCAGGAAATGACATCTAGCTGAACATTGAAGATATCTATCCTTGGAAGGAAAGAAAGAAGGAAGGAAGGAGGGAGAGAGGGAGGAAGGGAAGGGAAAAAAATTAAAGAAAGGAAAGGGAAGGGAAGGAAGGAAAGAGGGAGGGAGGGAAGGAAGAGGAAGGAATAAAGGAAAGAAAGAGAAGGAAAGGAAGAAAGGAAGGAAGGAAAGGAAGGAAAGGAAGAAAGAGAAAGAAAAGAATGAAAGACAGAAAGACAGACAGAAAGGAAGGAAGGAAGAAATAAAGGAAAGAAAGAAGGAAAGAATGAAAGAAAGGAAAGAAAGAAAGAAAAAGAGAAAGGAAGGAAGAAAGGAAGGAGGGAAGGAAGGAAGATGAAGGAATAAAGGAAAGAAAGAGAAGGAAAGAAAAGAATGAAAGACAGAAAGGAAGGAAGGAAGGAAGAGGAAGGAATAAAGGAAAGAAAGAGAAGGAAAGAAAAAGAAAGAAAGAGAAAGAAAAGAATGAAAGACAGAAATAAAAAGTCAGAAAGACAGACAGAAAGGAAGGAAGAGAAATAGGAAGGAAGATGAAGAAATAAAGGAAAGAAGGAAGGAAAGAATGAAAGAAAGGAAAGAAAGAAAAAGGAAGGAAGGACCATTAACCTTAAATAAAGGATAATCTTGCCAATATTGTTTGGGGGAAGAAGAGGAAAGAATCTCATTTATTAGAAAGAGGAAACTAAATGTAGAACCTCATAATGTCATCTTTTTCGGTTATTTGAATCTAAAACTTACCGCAAACCCACACAAAACTGCATAATGTTCCAGTGCATTTCTAAACTTACAGTGCACGTGTGTCACAGTTCAGAGCGGCTCACAACAAATAATACGGAAATACAAATCTAATATTAAAAACAATTATAAAAAACCCATTATAAAACAATCATACAATCCAAGCAAACCATACATAAAATGGAACAGCTAGGGGTATATCACATTCCCCAAGCCTGGCAACATAGGTGGGTTTTCAGAAGTTTGCGAAAGGCAAGGAGGGTGGGGGCAGTCTTAATCTCCGGGGGGGAGTTGATTCCAGAGGGTCGGGGCCGCCACAGAGAAGGCTCTTCCCCTGGGTCCTGCCAGATGACATTGTTTTGTCAACGGCACCTGGAGAAGGCCAACTCTGTGGGACCTAATCGGTCGCTGGGATTCATGTTGTTATATGCTTTGTAACCTCCTGAATCTAGCATCTAAGAGTGGCTCATCCACTCTAATATCCTCTTCATCCTCTGACTTGGACAAATCCCCCATTGACATATCTGCCACCTCTGGTACATCCAGTTGACTCTCATTCTCTGCATTAGCTGGCAACCCCACTGGCCCAGGGTATCCAGAGGGGCTTAGCTCTTCCTCCTCAGGATCTGACATTACCAGAGAGGGACAAGGCTCACTCACAACTGGGGGGTATGTAGGAAATAAGTTGTATCCTCTTGAAGGTCATTTTTTAATTTCCTCTTTATAGGTACGTGCATGGGAAGTTCAAGCAGGCACATTGTCACCTTTGACGGCCTGGATTTTAAGCTGACAGGCAACTGCTCCTACACCTTGTTTGAAGACAAAGAAGAAGACCTGGACGTGATTCTTCACAATGGAGCGTGCAGCTCAGCCCCCAGACTCAACTGCATGAACGCCATTGAGCTCACATCCGGGGGATTCTCTGTGCAGCTCTATGACAACATGACGGTAAGAGCAGCGAAGGCCTGACGTCTTTGGCGCAACCGGTGAGGTCGTTGTGGGTGCCTGCACATCCAGTGGGTGCATGCGCACCCATCAGTGTGACATTTGGTTTTGTGCACATGCACAGCAAGCAAAATCTCATGCGAAGATGCATGCGCGAGTGAGATTTCAGCGATTTCTGCCGGTATTTTGCTGATACAAAAAATCATCGAAAGTCGACAAAATCTTGCTCACATGAGATTTTGCTTGTTGCACATGTGCAGAAGCCAAATCTTTCATGTGTGCATGCCTGTGTACATCAGGGTACACAATTGTGCATGCATCCTGAAAATCGCTACTGGAATGTAGCACCTTACCGTTCTGGTAGCAGGCCATCACTGGGTAAGAGACCGACATGAGAAAAATATACAAATGCCTCTATTTACGAACTTTTCTAGATAAGATCCGGGTGTTCAAGATTTTTTTTGCCTCTTCTTAAGAACCATTTTCCACTTACAAACCCGAGCCTCCGAAACTGGAACTGGAAAAGGCAGGGAGAAGCCTCCGTGGGGCATCTCGAGGAATCTCCTAGGAGGAAACAGGGCCAGAAAAGGAGGGGAGAAGCCTCCGTGGGGCCTCTCTAGGAATCTCCTAGGAGGAAACAGGGCCAGAAAAGGCAGGGAGAAGCCTCCGTGGGGCCTCTCGAGGAATCTCCTAGGAGGAAACAGGGCCAGAAAAGGCAGGGAGAAGCCTCCGTGGGGCCTCTCGAGGAATCTCCTAGGAGGAAACAGGGCCAGAAAAGGCAGGGAGAAGCCTCCGTGGGGCCTCTCTAGGAATCTCCTGGGAGGAAAAAGCCTCCACCCTCCCTGTGGTTTCCCCAATTGCAAGCATTATTTGCTTTTACATTGATTCCTATGGGAAAAATTGCTTCTCCTTACAAACTTTTCTACTTAAGAACCTGGTCACGGAACGAATTAAGTTCGTAAGTAGAGGTACCGCTCTGTATGAGTAGATCAAGGTGGCTCCTTTTCCTTTTGATTTCATTATGATGGATCCATGAGAGGTGACTCACGAAAGTACAGTAGAATTTCTAAAATACCCTGTAGACTTCATTTCAAGGCCGATAACTGTGAGCCAGTTTGGTCTTGTGGTGAAGGACACTAGGCTAATAACCAGAAAACTGTAAGTCCTAGCCCCACTTTAACCCTGAAAGAAAGCTGGGTGACTGTGGGCCAGTCTCTCCAGAGGTGGACTTCGTATACTGTAAGAACCACTTTGCCTAGCACCAGAAATTTATTTATTTATTTATTTATTCGATTTCTATGCTGCCCAATCCCGAAGGACTCAGAAATGCGAGCGCGTGTGCCTGCGGTGTCACAAAACACAGCAATTTGCTTCTGCGAGCCATCCACGCATGCGTGCAACATCAAACATGGCAATTCACACAATTATTATTATTATTATTATTATTATTATTATTATTATTATTATTATTATTGTTATTTATTAGATTTGTATGCCGCCCCTCTCCCCAGACTCGGGGCAGCTCACAACAGTGATAAAAACAATATATATTGACAAATCTAATAATTAAAATGTAAAATAACATTTGTACATTTAAAAAATCTAAAAGCAAGGAACCCCAATATAAAAAAACATACATACAGTCATATCATGCACTAAAACTACATAGGCAGGGGGAGATGTCTCAGTTCCCCCACGCTTGATGACAGAGGTGGGTTTTAAGGAGTTTACGAAAGGCAAGGAGGGTGGGGGCAGTTCTATTCTCTGGAGGGAGCTGATTCCAGAGGGTTGGAGCCACCACAGAGAAGACTCTTCCCCTGGGTTCCGCCAGATGACATTGTTTGCTATCCACAGATGCATGTGGCGTCAAAAACACAGTGAATATAGGATGGAACTGCACCCGGGTTCCTGCTACCGGTTCGCCAAAACCGATCCAAACCAGCTGAATCCTTCCTTCCCTCCCAATGAATGTACGAGGGTCGCCCAAAAAGTAATGCACCACATTTTTGTTCTTCAACAATTATTTATTGAAAACAATGAAACTTACACAGAAGAAAGAATGATGTTTCTTCTACACTTCCTATTTTTTGATGTAATCTCTGTCCCGTTCTATGACCTTCTTGCAGCAAGACATAAGGGAATGTTTGCCCTATTGGTACCACTCCTTGTTCTGGTCACGAAGCAATTTCTGCACTGTGCGAATCACCTCTGCATCATCCTCAGCTGTGGCCAGCGACTAACCGTACTTCTGTCGATTGCAGATTCTCCATAAGCTGTACACAAACATTTGTGAATGTTCCCAACAATTTCTTTCTTCACAGTGAGAAATTCAAATACAATACGCTGCTTGTAACGTACATTCCTTACAGACACAATTTCGAAACACTGCTGCAGCTACGCTATCTGTCTGAAGAAATGCAAAATTTACACACGCGCTCATGACAATTCAGATAATATATATCTAATGTTTTGCATTCATACCATTACTGTAAGCTGAGAAAAAAAATGTGGTGCATTACTTTCTGGGCGACCCTCGTACTTTCAAAGTGTCAGTAAAGTTATTCTATTCTATTCTAAAAAGGCTCCAAACCACACGGACTTTATATAAGCAAGACTGAACCTTCTTTCCATATAAAAGGAATAGAACTCTCAAGCTTTGCTCTTGGACTGGACAAAACCCAAATTCCAGGACAAAACAGGATAATTTGGAACAGATTCCCATTTAATTGTGGTGGGTTGCACTAGACGGCAGTAGCCACTCCAGAAGTCACGTCTGCTGCAAACGTGGCACCGCAACTATGCCAGAAATTATTACACACACACACACTCTTTGGGGCTTCATATCACCTGCCATCCTTCTGCTGGTTGGGGAAATGAGTTTTGCTTCCAACTCAAGACAGCTACTTTTCCATCCAAGCCTCTTCTTGTATACAGCTATTCCTCCACTTAGCAACCATCTGTTTACAATGGTTACAACGGCGCATGGAAAAATATTGACTTAAAGAAACATAGAAACATAGAAGACTGATGGCAGAAAAAGACCTCCTGGTCCATCTAGTCTGCCCTTATACTATTTCCTGTATTTTTATATTTTATTTATTTATTTATTAATCAGATTTGTATGCCGCCCCTCTCGGAGCGGCTCACAGCAATAATAATACAATGAAAACAAATCTAATATTTAAGTTAATTTTAAAAAAACCCAATTTAGAAACCAATCATACATACTAGCATACCATGCATAAATTTTATAAGCCTAGGGGGAAGGAAAATGTCAATTCCCCTATGCCTGATGACAGAGTTGGGTTTTAAGGAGTTTACGAAAGGCTAGGAGGGTGGGGGCAACTCTGATATCTGGGGGGAGTTGGTTCCAAAGGGTCGGGGCCGCCACAGAGAAGGCTCTTCCCCTGGGTCCCGCCAAACAACATTGTTTAGTTGACGGGACCCGGAGAAGGCCAACTCTGTGGGACCTAACTGGTCGCTGGAATTCGTGCGGCAGAAGGCGGTCCCGGAGATATTCTGGTCCGGTGCCATGAAGGGCTTTGTAGGTCATAACCAACACTTTGAATTGTGACCGGAAACTGATCGGCAACCAATGCAGACTGCGGAATGTTGGTGTGACATGGGCATATGCATCTTAGGATGAATATATGTTTATCCCAGGCATGTTTAAATTCAGTTACTGTAGATTTACCAACCACATCTGCCGGAAGTTTGTTCCAAGGAAAAACAGGTCACAGCTCACTTTTTTCAGTGATGTAATTTTGAACTGTTGTAAGCTGAGGACTATTTGTACTTTGCTTTCAACCTCGTGGTGGATTTTAACAGCTGCTCCGAGTCTTCGGAGAGGGCTGCATACAAGTGTAAATAATAATAATAATAATAATAATAATAATAATAATAATAATAATAACAACAACAACAACAACAACAACAACAACAACAACTGCCCCTTCAGATCCCCGTTGATTTCCAGTTGATATGCTTGATCTCTATGATGTAATTCAGAAGTTGTGGGAGTTTCATCATGGAGGCTTTCTGGAAGGGATTGGACTGCCATGTGTCATAAATGGTGTAGGGCAGTGATGGTGGGCCTATGGCACAGGTGCCACAAGTGGCATGCGGAGCCATATCGGTGAGCACATGAGCTCAAACCAGCTGATTTTCGGGCCTTCTGGGACCACTTGTAGTCTGGTAACAAGCAGTTTCCGACCTCTGGAGGCAATGAGGAAGGTCCGTTGTTTGCTCTTGCCAAGCTCCAGAGCCTTTCTAGGAGCCTGGGGAGGGTGAAAAGGGCCCTTTCCCTCCGGAGGCCCTCCGGAGGGCAGAAATGGCCAGTTTCAAGTTGAGAAATGGGCCAGATTCTGGCCTCCGGAGGACTTCTAGGCAGTAATGGGCAGCCAAAATTTGTACCGCCACACTGTGGTTGTGGCTTATTTTGTGGGTATAGCTTAATGACCATGTGGCTGGGTGCCTTACTGGCCTTGTGACCAGGTGGGAGTGGCTTGAATGATCATCATTGTTCAAGTGAACTGTTAAGTCCTCGACTTACAACCTTACCAGTGTCGCTCGCTGGGGTGACAATTTGTTTCACGTTTCCCGCGCTCTCCTTCCTGGGTTGCCCCCTCCACCTCAGGCTGGGTCGCTAGGTGAACGGGCACTGCCAGAAGCATAAATTCTGCCAGTTCAGCTTCCACCCACGCCTTCTGCTTGCACTTCCGGTGGGAGGTGGCCGCGTGAGGCTGGAGGGGAGCCGGGCAGGAGAGAGGGAAGCTCGTCCGAGGCCAGGAAGGAGGAAAGAGGAAAAAAGCAAGGAGCACAGACACACCAGCAGCAGCAGCAGGGAGAAAAAGGAGAGCCGAGCCGAGACCAGTAATCCAGTAAGTGACAGCCGCCGATCAGCTGGAGCTGCACATGCATCTTCATTTCCGCCGGTGGAACTGCATTCCACCCCGTCCTACCTGCTATCCACCCCTGCTTCTAGGGGAGAATGAGGCCATTTTTGCCCTCTCTAGTCTCCTACAAAGGCTCTGAAGCCTGGGGAGAGCAAAATAATGGGACTTCTGGTCCATCCAGGTCAGCAAATGGGCTGTTTCCAGCCTCCAGAGGACCTCCAGGGGGAGAGGCCATTTTCGCCCACCCCAGGCTCCTAAAAAGGGTCTGAAGTCTAGAGAGAGCGAAAAATGGGTGTGCTATCACGTGCCGGGGGTTCCATGCCATCACATGGAATTATGGGGGTGGGCATGCACGCATATGACCCTCCCCATGTTCCCCTTACTTTTAGCACATGAACCAAAAAAGATTCGCCCTGATTGGTATAGGTCTCCTGCTTGGGCAAGGGGTTGGAGTAGATGACCTCTAAGGTCCCTTCCAATTCTGTTAACCTAATCTCATTCTTCTTTTAACCCACTTTTCAAAACAGGTAGCTGTGAATGGCCTAGAAGTCACACCGCCCTATACTAACGGTCAAGTGGACATTAATATCTATGGGACGATCATGCACGAAGTCAAGTTTTTGCAACACAACCACACCCTTGCCTTCACTCCCAGCAACAACGAATTCACTTTGCAACTTAGCCCAAAGAGCTTTGCCTCAAAAATGTATGGGCTTTGTGGTACGTTTGAAAAGTCCCTCCCCAAGTACCGTTTCCGAGTGTTTCGCAACGATCGAGGCCTTTCGAACATTATAGTAAATCCTTGCTTTAATGGATCTCTCTAAAATGCATTTGGTTTCTGTAAGGTCTTGGTAAGAACATAATTGGAGTATTGCATCTATTTTTGATCACCACAATATTAAAAAGGATGTTGAGACTCTGGAAAGAGTGTAGAAGAAAACAACAAAGATTTTTAGGGGGCTGGAAGTTAAACATATGAAGAACGGTTGCAGGAATGTCTAATTTAATGAAAATTAGGACTAGAGGTGACATGATAGCAGTGTTTCAATGTTTGAAGGGATACCACAAAGAAGAGGGAGTCAAGCTGTTCTCCAAAGCCCCTGAAGGCAAGAAGCCATGGATGGAAACTAATCAAGGAGAGAAGCAACTTTTATTTATTTATTTTATTTATTTTGTCAAGCATTTATAAGATAACAGATAAAAGTATAAACATGTTTGAATACATGAAAAGGATGCAAATAAAAAGGGACATTAGGATAGCGATAGTAGGCACATTGGTGCGCTTATGTACACCTGTTACAGACATATTAGGAATGGGGAGAGGACAACGTCTAAGGTTAAAGTTTGTGAGGTTTGGGGCATAGTTCCCTCTAAGCTGAGCAGTGAGCAATCGCTCACTTAAAAATCATCATCAACTCAGAGTTTTCCAAACCTGCCCAGAAGCCGAGAGGGAAAGAGTGAGAGGGAAGGAGAGAGAGAGGAAGAGAGGAAGAGAGAGAAACAGATAGAAAAAAGAGAGGAAGGAAAAGAGAAAGAAAAAGAATGGGAGTAAGGAAGAGAGAAAGAAAATCAAAATCTAGTTTGAAACTAGCTCAACTGTTTAAGTGGCATTTTGATATTGATAGAGTTGCCCTATTATGAGCTCACTGTTATAGACCAGTGATTTTCAACCTTTTTTGAGCCGCGGCACATTTTTTACATTTACAAAACCATGGGGCACATTGAGTGGGGGGGAGGGGTAAAAAAAGTTTGTACAAAAAAATTCTCTCTCTATTCCTTTCGCTCTATTTCTCTCTCCCTCCCTCTTTCTGTCCCTTTCTTTTTTCTCTCTCTTCATCCCTTTCTTTTTCTCTTCCTTCCATCCTTCCTCTTTTTTGCTCTCTTTCTCTCTCCCACCTTCCCTCCCTCTCTCTCTTTCTTTCTTTCTCTCTCTTGCTCTCTCTCTCTCTCATTCTCTTTCTTTTTATCTTTCTTGCTTTTTCTCTCTTTCTCTCTTTCTCTCATTTTCTTTCTCTCTTGCTTTCTTTCTCTCTCTCTTGCTTTCTTTCTCTCTCTCACTCTTGCTTTTTCTCTCTCTCTTGCTTTCTCTCTGTCTCTCTTGCTTTCTTTCTCTCTCTTTTTTTTTCTTTCTCTCTCTGAGCTTCGCGGCACACCTGACCATGTCTCACGGCACACTAGTGTGCCACGGCACACTGGTTGAAAAACACTGTTATAGACACACAGTACAGTATCTTATTTTGAAATTCTCTGAGGCAAAACAGGGTGGGTTTTTGTTTGTTTGTTTGTTTGTTTGTTTGTTTGTTTGTTCGTTCATTCGTTCGTTCGTTCGTTCGTTCATTAATTAATTCATTCATTCGTTCGTTCGTTCGTTCGTTCGTTCGTTCGTTCGTTCATTTATTTATTTATTTATTTATTTATTTATTTATTTATTATTTCTGTGGCGCCCAGTCCCAAAGGGACTGCCGCTCAGACACTATACTTTTCCGCCCCCCCCCCCCGCCCCCCCAAAAAATTAGAGGGAACACTGGTTTGGGGAGAAAACCAGAGTCAGGCATTTCATCACTCTATTGTTGCAGTCATATTTTCTGCAATTGAGTTTGGAGCTGTTTACCTTACGTTTGTATCTGTTGTTTGCTCATGTATTGTTGTGGTTGAAGCTGAAGTAATCATTGATAGGTAGGACGTTGTAGCAGATAATTTTATGTACTATGCTTAGGTCAGAGAGAAGGCAGTGAAGTTCTAAGTTATCTAAGCCCAAAATTTCAAGTCTGGTGGTAAAAGTATTCTGTTGCAAGGCAAGGAGTAGAGGACTCTTCATAGAATAGAATAGAATAGAATAGAATAGAATAGAATTTTATTGGCCAAGTGTGATTGGACACACAAGGAATTTGTCTTGGTGCATATGCTCTCAGTGTACATAAAAGAAAAAGATACATTTGTCAAGAATCATGAGTTACAACACTTAACGATTGTCATAGGGGTCAAATAAGCAATGAAGAAACAATATTAATAAAAATCTTAGGATACAAGCAACAAGTTACAGTCATACAGTCCTAAGTTGGAAGAGATGGGTGATAGGAATGATGAGGGAAAAAACTAGTAGAATAGAAGTGCAGATTTAATAAAAAGTCTGACAGTGTTGAGGGAATTATTTGTTTAGTAGAGTGATGGCGTTCGGGGGAAAATCTGTTCTTGTGTCTAGTTGCCTTGGTGTGCAGTGCTCTGCAGTGATGAAATATCTCTGGACTCGTTCAGTTGTATTAACGTCTCATATGCAGTGTGGGTTCCAGACAGATGAACTGTATTCGAGAATTGGTCTAGCAAAGGTTTTGTATGCTTTAGTTCGTAGTACAATATTACCAGAGAAGAAGCGATGTAGGATTAGATTAACAACTTTTGTATTTGTATTTGTATTTATTAGATTTGTATGCCGCCCCTCTCCGCAGACTCGGGGCGGCTCACAACAGCCTTTAATGCCTTTTTTTTTTTGCAATGTTGTTAAAGTGGGCTCTGGCACTTACTGTAGATCTTCAGAAATGAGTGCTCTAAGATCCTTGACAGAGTGCGAGTCGTCTACAAGATCATGTCCATCTAGCTTGTATTTTATGCTCTGATTTCCGCCTTGCGCATCCCAGCCCACCGAGATCAAACATAACCCTGACGCAGCCCACAATGAATTCAAGTTTGACAGCCATGTTCTGTGCAATCCCTTAATATCTTTCCTCTGTGTTTCCTTTAGGGGTGTGTGACCAAAACAGCGAGAATGACCTGCTCTTAAAGAATGACTCCATTACTCGTGACGTCACTACTTTCATCCAGGATTGGACCATTCAGAAGCAGGGAAGGGTCTGCAAAGAGAGGAGGCCTGAGGTTTGCGTCGAGCATGCAACCAGGCGGTGCAGCATCTTACTGTCCACTATTTTCTACGAGTGCCATCAAGTCATCCCTCCCAACATATTCTATGCGAGCTGTGAAGAGAACAATTGCTTTGGGGAGGAAGTATGTGAGATCATAGCCTCCTACGCCCATCTTTGCAAAGTGCACGGGGTTTGCGTGGACTGGAGAACGCCCGATTTCTGCGGTGAGGGTTTTATTCCTTCTGATAAAAATGCCGCCTCGGTTTTTGCACCGTCTGTAATTTCCTTAGATGGCCCTTACGAGTTAAATTTTTAAAAAGTGAGGTCCCTTTTGGGCTTTTAAACTTGTTCCTTTATTTTTATTTTTTATTTTTTTTAAATAGTCTTTATTAAATATTTACATTAAAAAATGCATAAAAACAATAAGACACATCTTACAAAACATACAAAAACATAAACTTGTATAAAAATTCATATTTTAAATATATGTCAAATCTTAAACATTCAACGGTTTATACAAACATCAACCATCCTGTTGACCTTATTTATTACAGCCTATTTACATCAGCCTGGTAACATATCATACTTTAATATAATTTACATTTATTTTTTTATTTAGAAATCATAATATTTTTATATCTATAGATTATTATTGATTATTATTATTATTATTATTATTATTATTATTATTAAACTTGTTCCTTTAAATCTCTCTATGGTATTTCCAATTGCTAGATAGCCGCTCACTCCATTTTGAAGCCTCTTTTAATTCCTTTTAAGTTTTATTTAAATCCACTTGTGACTTTAAAAATACTTTCGTCAAATTCTAATTCTTTTTCAATCTCTTTAACTCCCACCAAATCCAATTATAAAAATATTCTCAAATTTTTCTTTTAAACCTGTTCCTTTAAATCTCTCTATGGTATTTCCTTTTTTAAAAAAATATGTTTTTATTGTTTTTCATTAGACAAACAAGACAAACAACATTCAACATTTAAGGGAGCTACCATTGCTCCACTTATCGTAGAAGTCTAACTAATACAACAAAAACGTCTAACTGTAATCAGATCAATACAGATATATAACACACACATTCTATGTTCTTGTTAAATTTAACTCTGTTATCTTTATGTTATAATTCATATAGCTCAAATAAATTCTCTTATCTATAAAATATCAAGTTACTTAAACTAGCAATAAAATATAAAAAATAACACATTGAAATTTGTAATATTGCAAAAATAGTGATATTGACAAAATTGAACGGGTCCAAAGACGGGCTACAAGAATGGTGGAAGGTCTTAAGCATAAAACGTATCAGGAAAGACTTCATGAACTCAATCTGTATAGTCTGGAGGACAGAAGGAAAAGGGGGGACGTGATCGAAACATTTAAATATATTAAAGGGTTAAATAAGGTTCAGGAGGGAAGTGTTTTTAATAGGAAAGTGAACACAAGAACAAGGGGACACAATCTGAAGTTAGTTGGGGGAAAGATCAAAAGCAACATGAGAAAATATTATTTTACTGAAAGAGTAGTAGATCCTTGGAACAAACTTCCAGCAGACGTGGTAGATAAATCCACAGTAACTGAATTTAAACATGCCTGGGATAAACATACATCCATCCTAAGATAAAATACAGAAAATAGTATAAGGGCAGACTAGATGGACCATGAGGTCTTTTTCTGCCGTCAGACTTCTATGTTTCTATGTTTCTATAAGTCAAGAACTACCTTTATTTGTTTTTAAAAAGTGAGAGATGAAAGACAATTAATCAACATCTCACTTAGAAACATACTTTTTTTGCCTCAATTGTGATCGTAAATCGAGGACTACCTGTAGTTTTTTCACATCCGAGCTACACTGCTCAAAAAAAATAAAGGGAACACTTAAACAACACAATATAACTCCAAGTAAATCAAACTTCTGTGAAATCAAACTGTCCACTTAGGAAGCAACGCTGATTGACAATCAATTTCACGTGCTGTTGTGCCCATTCAACTTTGTACAGAACAAAGTATTCAATGGGAATATTTCATTCATTCAGATCTAGGATGGGTTCTTTGAGTGTTCCCCCCTTTTTTTTTGAGCAGTATATTATTTATCTACTCCTGAAACAGACTTCTTATTTGATGCGTCAACTTTGAATTTGCTCTTCAGAGTCCCGCGATCAAAATCTGAAATGACATTTTTGGCAGTTCTCACTCTTGGCAAGGATTGTACTTAGCCTAATTAGATTCTCCCCGCCCCGGCACCTGCTTCGAGCATCCAGGGTAGATTAGAGGTGATTTATTTTTAGCACAATTTTACGTTGATCCTTTCTTGACTAATTTACATTTGGCTAGAGCTATCCTGTTTATTTTTCTAATGGACTTTGTTGGACTTTTTTATAGAACAGAAGAGAATAGAATAGAATAGAATTATATAATAGAATAGAATAGAATTACAGAACAGAATAGAATAGAATTACAGAATAGAATAGAACAGAACAGAATAAAATAGAATTACAGAATAGAATAGAATAGAATAGAATTACAGAATAGAATGGAATAGAATTACAGAATAGAATAGAACAGAACGGAATAAAATAGAATTACAGAATAGAATAGAATTACAGAATAAAATAGAATTACAGAATAGAACAGAATAGAATAGAATTGCAGAATAGAATAGAACAGAACAGAATAGAATTACAGAATAAAATAGAGTAGAATAGATAGAATAGAATTATAGAATAGAACAGAATAGAATAGATTTACAGAATAGAATAGATTTACAGAATAGAATAGAATTACAGAAAAGAGAATAGAACAGAACAGAAGAGAATAGAATTACAGAATAAAATAGAATAGAATTACAGAATAAAATAGAATTACAGAATAGAACAGAACAGAATAGAATTACAGAATAGAACAGAACAGAATAGAATAGAATAGAATTACAGAATAAAATAGAGTAGAATAGATAGAATAGAATTATAGAATAGAACAGAATAGAATAGATTTACAGAAAAGAATAGAATTACAGAAAAGAGAATAGAACAGAACAGAAGAGAAGAGAATTACAGAATAAAATAGAATAGAATTACAGAATAAAATAGAATTACAGAATAGAACAGAATAGAATAGAATTACAGAATAGAATAGAACAGAACAGAATAGAATAGAATTACAGAATAAAATAGAATTACAGAATAGAATAGAACAGAACAGAATAGAATAGAATTACAGAATAAAATAGAGTAGAATAGATAGAATAGAATTATAGAATAGAACAGAATAGAATAGATTTACAGAATAGAATAGAATAGAATAGATTTACAGAATAGAATAGAATTACAGAATAGAACAGAATAGAACAGAACAGAACACGAGAATAGAATTACAGAATGGAACAGAATAAAATTACAGAATGGAATAGAATTACAGAACAGAACAGAATTCTTTATTGGCCAAGCATAATTGGACACACAAGGAATTTGCCTTTGGTGCATATGCTCTCACTGTACATAAAAGAAAGATACATTTGTCAAGAATCATGAGGTACAGCACTTAATGATTGTCACAGGGTGCAAATAAACATTTAAATCATATTAAGAGCCAGTCGATATACATTGTAGGAGACAAGCAACAAAGTTATACTCCTAATTTATTTGTTTCACCTCTGCAGCCATGAAATGCCCAGCTTCTTTGCTATACCATCCTTGCCAGAATGGTTGCACCAAGCATTGTGAGAACGGGACCAACATGCAAATCTGTATGGACTATCCCACCGAGGGCTGTTTCTGTCCACCGGGACAGGCCATCCTGAACGGCGCCTGTGTTCATGAAGACATCTGCACCCAGTGCATCAGCGAAGATGGAAGTCGCCATCAGGTGAGACTTTCACTCTGGATTCCCGTCATCTGCTGCAGAGGTGGGGAGCCATGGACCTTTTATGACTTGTGGACTTCAACTCCCAGAATTCCTGAGTTAGACATGCGTGGCTGGCTCAGGCATTCTGGGAGTTGAAGTCCACCAGTCATAAAAGGGCCATCGTAGCCTATCTCCTATCTACTGAGAAAATGAAAAGCTTTCAGAGAGACACAGGAATTTCCAGATTTAATAGGATTCAGTCTATGTTTCATTGCCATCCATAGCGTATCAACTTAAACAGATACAGGTACATTGGTACCTCTACTTACGAACTTAATTTGTTCCGTGACCAGGTTCTTAAGTAGAAAAGTGTGTAAGAAGAAGCTATTTTCCCCAAATAAAAGCAAATAATGTGTGTGATTGGGGAAACCACAGAGAGGGTGGAGGCCCTGTTTCCTCCCAGGAGATTCCTAGAGAGGCCCCACAGAGACTTCTCCTCTCCTTTTCCAGCCGTTTCCTCCCAGAAGATTCCTAGAGAGGCCCCATGGAGGCTTCTCCCTGCCTTTTCCGGCCCTGTTTCTTCTCAGGAGATTCCTAGAGAGGCCCCACAGAGGCTTCTCCCTGCCTTTTCCAGCCCTGTTTCCTCCCAAGAGATTCCTAGAGAGGCCCCACGGAGGCTTCTCCCTGCCTTTTCCGGCCCTGTTTCCTCCCAGGAGATTTCTAGAGAGGCCCCACAGAGGCTTCTCCCCGCCTTTTCCAGGCCCTGTTTCCTCCCCGGAGATTCCTAGAGAGGCCCCACGGAGGTTTCTCCCCACCTTTTCCGGCCCTGTTTCCTCCCAGGAAATTCCTAGAGAGGCCCCACGGAGGTTTCTCCCTGCCTTTTCTGGCCCTGTTCCCCCTCAGGAGAGGCCCCACAGAGGCTTCTCCCCGGCCCTGTTTCCTCCCAGGAGATTGCTAGAGAGGCCCCACGGAGGCTTCTCCCCGCCTTTTCCCGGCCCTGTTTCCTCCCAGGAGATTCCTAGAGAGGTCCCACGGAGGCTTCTCCCTGCCTTTTCCAGCCCATCTTCCTCCCAGGAGGTTCCTAGAGAGGCCCCACAGAGGCTTCTCCCTGCGTTTTCCGGTTACAGTTTCGGAGGCTCGGATTTGTAAGTGGAAAATGGTTTATGAGAATTTGTACAAGTCCCTTATCAGTTCTGTGATACTTAGCTTGCAGCTGTGAGGCAATTCACAGTCCTTCTTCTTTCACAAAGTGACACACACTTTGCTCTGGTTTAGTTTCAAAGCGGGGAAAAATCAGCACACAAAAGGTCAAAGTCAGTAAAGCAGTCACGAAACACAAGGATCAGATAATCCTCCACAATGGCCAAACCCACAGGCTGCTATTTATAGCAGCCTCACTACTTACCACAGCCCCACCCAACCACAGGTGGCCTCATTTTCTTTGATAATAATTTCTCAGTTGTTGCTGCCTATGCATCGCTCTCCGCATGCGTGGCTGTATCATTAACTCTTGTTCTGAATCCAAGGAGGAGCTAGATAATTGATCTCCTTCTGAGCTGTCTGCCACACTCTCCTCCTCCCGGTCACTCATGTCTTCTTGGTCAGAGGAGCCTTCCTCAGCAGATTTCACCGGGGGCAAAACAGGCCTGCAGCATGTGGATGTCTCCCCCACATCCACAGTCGTTGGGGCAGGAGCTGGGGCAGAGCCAACCACAACACATGTATATAAATATTGTTATATCTTTGTATACCACCAATATGTACATGACAAAATAAACAAATAAATACAAAGTTCCCCATAGTTTTCAGACTATATATATAATGAAATCAATATTATCTCATGAGGACCTAATTTTCAAAATTGGAAATCAACAATCTGGGTTCTCATTACAGTGTTCCCTCGCTTTTCGCGGGGGATGCGTTCCAAGACCGCCCGCGAAAGTTGAATTTCCGCGAAGTAGAGATGCGGAAGTAAATACACTATTTTTGGCTATGATCAGTATCACAAGCCTTCCCTTAACACTTTAAACCCCTAAATTGCAATTTCCCATTCCCTTAGCAACCATTTACATTATATTACTTACCATGTTTATTTATTAAAGTTTATTTAAAAATATATTTATTAAAGGTGGATGAAGGTTTGGTGGTGATATATGACATCATCGGGCAGAAAAAAACGTGGTATAGGGGGGGGAAACCGCAAAGTATTTTTTAATTAATATTTTTGAAAAACCGTGGTATAGACTTTTCGCGAAGTTCGAACCCGCGAAAATCGAGGGAACACTGTACTTCATAAATAAAAACTTTAGCTTGTGAGCATGAGTAGCCTTAGGCTCTTTTCAGATTTTCCTCTCGTTTGTTTCCATCTGTGGAGCACCTTTGGTGTCCATTGCTCTCCGGAGTTATTTATTGCTTTTTAGTAGCCTCTCCCAGGAGTTAGTGTGTAGTTCCATGTCTGTTTACCATCAGCCTTATATTCTTAGGAAAGGATATGCTCGCAGAGGAATCTGGAACGTTTTTAGTGTAAAATGGGCTGGTGTGCCTTTGTTATAAAATGCATGACCGAGGAATAATGCGAAACACAATACCTCCTGAAATTTTCCAAAGTCTGGCTTTACTTTTCTTATTGAGTCAGTCTTTGGTATGCTTTACTTAATGGATAGCAACACGTTTCTCTTTCTTCCAGGAAAGCGTGCTCGTGCAATTTGGGGCAAAGGGCAAGGCCCTGGAATTTATTTGCACCCCGTGTCAAAGGCAGTAGCTTTCGTTTGCATCCAAACCAATTAGAAAGGTTCATTTATTATTATTTGTTCTTCTTTCAACAGCCCTTGGAAACGTGGATTCCTCCCACCGAACCCTGCAAAGTCTGTATGTGCCTGGAGAACAGGACTGTCAATTGCGCAGCACAGCCTTGTACGACGGCGCAACGTAAGCCCAAACCGTCTTTTTCAAACGGCCTTGGGGAAAAAAACCTTCAAGCATGGAAATGGGACAACCTGTCACGGGGAAGCCACCTTGCCACGGGGACAGTTCCACGTGGGATAACTCAACGTGATAAATGCCATACGCCAGTGATTTTCAACCTTTTTAGTTTGGACAAAAAAAAATCTCTCTCTCTCTCTTCCTCCCTTTCGCTCTATTTCTCTCCCTCTTTCTCTCTCTTCCTTCCTTCCTCTCTCTCCATCCTTCTTTCTCTCTTCCTTCTTCTCTTTTTTGCTCTCTTTCTATCTCTCCCTCCTTCCTTGCCTCTCTTTCTCTCTCTCTCTCTTGCTTTCTTTTTCTCTCTTGCTTTCTTTCTCTCTCTCTCTTTCTTTCTTTCTCTTTCTCTCTCTCTCTCTCTCTTGCTTTCTTTCTCTTTCTCTCTCTCTTGCTTTCTCTCTCTCTCTCTCTTTCTTTCTTTCTCTTTCTTTCTCTCTCTCTCTCTCTTTCTCTCCCTTGCTGAGCTTCTCAGCACACCTGACCATGGCACACTGGTTGAAAAACACTGCCATAGGCCACTATCTCTTCAAAGCTCTATTGGGCGAATTGGCACTAGACTTATGGTTGGGGGTCACCACAACATGGGGAACTGCATTAAGGGGTCGTGGCATTAGAAAAGTTGAGAACCACTGTTCTAGAAAGAGTGGAGGGAAGAGCAACAAAGACAATAAGGGGACTGGAGGCTAAAGCATATAATGAATTATTATTATTATTATTATTATTATTATTATTATTATTATTATTATTACAGTGTTCCCTCGATTTTCGCGGGTTCGAACTTCGCGAATAGCCTATACCACGGTTTTTCAAAAAATATTAATTTAAAAATACTTTGCGGATTTTTTTCCTATACCACGGTTTTTCCCACCCGATGACGTCATATGTCATCGCCAAACTAATAACTTTTGCAAATAAATAACAAAAAAAATAATTATTGTTAATAAATAATTGTGTTTATAAATATCAGGATCACTAAGTGTCTTATTCAATGGTGAGTCCGAGTAATAATGGTGAGTAAATGGTTGTTAAGGGAATGGGAAATGGTAATTTAGGGGTTTAAAGTCTTAAGGGAAGGCTTGTGATACTGTCCATAACCAAAAATGGTGTATTTACTTCCGCATCTCTACTTCGTGGAAATTCAACTTTCGCTGGCGGTCTCAGAACGCATCCCCCGCGGAAATCGAGGGAACACTGTATTATTATTATTATTATTATTATTGTTGTTGTTGTTGTTGTTGTTGTTATTATTTATTGGATTTATATGCCGCCCCCCTCCGAAAACTCGGGGCGGCTAACAGCAATCATAAACAATGTACAATAATAATCCAATACTAAAAGCGAATTAAAAACCCCTTAATATAAAAAAAACCAAACATACATACAAACATACCATGCATACAATTGTGAATGTTGTGGGAACTGGATACATCTAGCCCAGTGTTTCCCATGCTGGCTGGGGAATTCTGGGAGTTGAAGTCCAAATATCTCCAAGTTGCCAAGGTTGGGAAACACTGGGCTAGCCTTACAAAGAGAAGGACTAGATGTGACATGATAGTAGTCTTCCAGTATTTGAGGGGCTGCCCCAGAGAAGCGGAGGTTGACCAAAAAGCTGGGGAGCAGGATAAGAAGTAGTGGGTGGAAACCTATCAAAGATAGAGCCCACCTAGAACTAAGGAGAAATTTCCTGACACCGAGAACAATTAATCTGTTGAACTGCTTGCCTCTAGAAGTTATGGATGCTCCATCACTAGAGGTTTTCAAAACGAGTCAGTGCAAACATTTGTCCAAAATATCATAGGATCTACTGCATGAGCAAGGGGTTTGGGCTACAAATACCTCCACAGCCCCTTCCACCTCTTGTCATTCTGGATCTTCAGTGGGAATTTGCCAAACACATATATTGCATTGTTCTTCTTGAAGAACCAAATAGCCCCTGGAGAATTCTTAGAACACTGGTCACCAATCGGTGGTTCATGGACCACTGGTGATCTGTGAGAAATTTTTTGTGGTCTGCAGAAATTTTTTTGCATTTTTTATATTGCACTAAATACTATTTATCTTTTTAAAAAATCACATTAATGGTCCGTGGGATTTAAAATTATTAATTCAGGGGTCCCTTAGGCCTGAAAAATTGGTGACCCCTGCTTATATTTCTTTGTGCCCCCTCTCCCTCCCTTCCTCCCTCCCCCCCTCTCTTTTTCAGCCATTGACTGTGGTCCTTGTGAGATTCCAAGACTGCAGAGGAATCCCAATCAATGCTGTCCAACCTATGAATGTGGTAGGTTCCTGAGTCATTGGCACGTTGCAGTACAAATAATCCTCAACTTATGACCATAATTGAAGCTGCAATTTCTGTGGAAAATCCATCCATCCATCCATCCATCCAATATCTTTCTTTCTTTCTTTCTTTCTTTCCTTCCTTCCTTCCTTCTTTCTTTCTTTCTTTCTTTCTTTCTATCTTTCTATCTTTCTATCTTTCTTTCTATCTATCTTTCTATCTATCTATCTATCTATCTATCTATCTATCTATCTATCTATCATCTATTCATCCATCCATCCATCCATCCAGTATGCCACCCTTTAAGCACTCTCACCAAAGGCAACTCAAGAGTCAATGTTCATAAGCCATCTCTTATCAACTGGCAACAGTCTGAATAGATCCTGTTCTGTGGTTTGTTGCAAGTAATAATCTCCCTTATTTTTTTTCCTGTGTTTAGTCTGCGATCTGATTTCCTGTAAATTGCCCCCCATACCTCACTGCGAAGATGGTCTCCAACTGGTCCAGACAAACCCTGGAGGATGCCGACCCGATTATGCTTGCGGTAATATTCCTTTCAACCACCAAATCCTGAGCTGACTTCCTAATGCAGTGATGGCGAACCTATAGCCATATCTGTTGGCACGCGAGCCGTTGCCCTAGCTCAGCTCCAACGTGCATGTGTGTGCCGGCCAGTTGATTTTTGGCTTGCACAGAGGCTCTGGGAGGGCGGTTTTGGCTTCCAGAAAGCCTCCAGGAGGATGTGAGACTTTGGAGCCTGGGGAGAATGAAACATGAGTCTACCGGTCCCACCAGAAGTTGGGAAACAGGCCATTTCTGGCCTCCAGGGGGGTGGGAGAAGCTGTTTTCACCCTCTTCAGGCATTAAATTATGGGTGTGGGCACTCGCGCATACATGATTTATTTATTTATTTATTTATTTATTTATTTATCAGATTTGTATGCCGCCCCTCTCCGCAGACTCGGGGCGGCTCACAGCAATAATAATACAATGTAAACAAATCTAATATTTAAGTTAATTTAAAACCCCAATTTAGAAACCAGTCATACATACTAACATACCATGCATAAATTTTATAAGCCTAGGGGGAGGGAAAGTCTCAATTCCCCCATGCCTGGCGACAGAGGTGGGTTTTAAGGAGCTTACGAAAGGCAAGGTGGGTGGGGGCAACTCTGATATCTGGGGGGAGTTGGTTCCAAAGGGTCGGGGCCGCCACAGAGAAGGCTCTTCCCCTGGGTCCCACCAAATGACATTGTTTAGTTGACGGGATCCAGAGAAGGCCCACTCTGTGGGACCTAACTGGTCGCTGGGATTCGTGCGGCAGGAGGCGGTCCCGAAGATAATCTGGTCCGGTGCCATGAAGGGCTTTATAGGTCATAACCAACACTTTGAATTGTGACCGGAAACTGATCGGCAACCAATGCAGACTGCGGAGTGTTGGTGTGACATGGGCGTATTTAGGGAAGCCCATGATAGCTCTCGCAGCTGCATTCTGCACGATCTGAAGTTTCCGAACACTTTTCAAAGGTAGCCCCATGTAGAGAGCATTACAGTAGTCGAGCCTTGAGGTGATGAGGGCATGAGTGACTGTGAGCAGTGAGTCCCGGTCCAAATAGGGCCGCAACTGGTGCACCAGGCGAACCTGGGCAAACGCCCCCCTCGCCACAGCTGAAAGACAAAAGTCTAAATATTTACTCTCCCCTGGCTCCAGGGAAGACTTTGGAGCCTGGGGAGAATGAAACACAAGCCTACCGGGCCCACCAGAAGTTGGGAAACAGGGAGGGATTTTTTATTTTATTTTTTTTAAATGCAGGGTGCCCTGCATTTCTTTTCTTTTTTTAAAATATTTTTATTGAATTTTTCCATTAAACAAAACATATAACATACCATCAGGAAACCATAGTCAAAAAACAGAAACAATTACAACAACCAACGTGAAACAAAACAAAACAACAAGAAAAAAAAGGAATAAAAACAAAAATACATATTATACTTATTTCATGCTTTGTGGATAGTAAGAAGGAATTAAAGAAACAAAAGACAAAAGTCTAAATTTCATTTGTCGTTCGGCTAATAATGGATTATCGGTGTAACATCATTCTTTTTGGTTAATTAAAAATTTATCTATATGTTTATTATTTGTTTACCGCCTTATGTTAAGGTTATCTTTAGTATTAGTAACTTAAAACTTATTATTTCTATACATAAAGTACATGTGTATGTATACTTAAATTCATTGTAGTTTTCCGAATGAAATATTAGATAGAAAAGAAACAATCTTATTCTTATACAGGCCATTTTTGGCCTCCAGTGACCCTCCGGAGGGTGGGAAAAAGCTGTTTTTACCCTCTCTAGGCATTAAATTATGGGTGTGGACACTCGCACATATATGATAGTGTTCATGCATGCTTTTCGGCACCCAAAGAAGAACAGGTTCGCCATCCCTGTCCTAATGTTTCTCCTATTTGACATCTGCTATAGCTTTTCTATTTCACCTTTTTCCCCTATGTCCTATAACTCGAGCGGGAGAGGGGAAACCCCCTCCCCTGCTAACTATTTGGGTTTTCCAATTTGATTGGCAGTCTGCAAAAAGGAAGAATGTGAACCAAAGCCCACCCCGTTCTGCCCACCGCACCGTAAACCGATTTGGGAGAAAACCCAGTGCTGCGATAAATTTCGGTGTGTTTGTAGCTGCAACAATTCAACGGTGACCTGCCCGCCGGGTTATCTCTCATCGTCGGTCACCAATGATTGCGGCTGCACATCTACTACATGCATTCCTGACCAGGTAAACTTCACTCCTTTCCATCGTCCACATCTGTCAATTCCTACAAAACCTCTGATTTTAGTCACCTCTTTGTGAACAATCCCTAGGAATGTTGGTCAATAAGCACAGGTGGGCTTCAAAAAATTAGTAAGGGATTCTCTGCCCGGTTCCTGGGTGGGTGTGGCCAGGGGTGGGCAGCAGGCAGGACGGGGTAAATTGCATCTATTGATTTGCCCTGATCGAGATGTGTAGTCCACAAGTTTTTGCAGTGTAGGAGTTGCAGGTTAGAGGATAATTTTTTTCTGAAACCAAATTGTTTGTTAGCGAGTAGGTTGTTAGTTTCTGGGTGGAGGGCAGGAGTGGGCAGCAGGCAGGACGTGGTGGAACGCAGCTCCACTGGTGGAAATGAAGATGCATGCGCAGCTCGAGCTGATCGACGGCTGTCACTTCCTGGATTACTGGTCTCGGCTCGGCTCTCCTTTTTTTTCCTGCTGCTGCTGCATCTGCGCTCCTCGCTTTTTTCCTCTTTCCTCCTTCCTGGCCTCGGACGAGCTTCCCTCTCTCCTGCCTGGATCTCCTCCAGCCTCACGCGGTCACCTCCTGCCTGAGGTACAAGCAGAAGTTGTTGGTGGAAGCGGCACTGGCAGAGTTTATGCTTCTGGCAGCACCCGTTCGCCTAGCTACCCACCCTGAGATGGGGGGCGGCGACCCAGGAAGGAGAGTGCAGGAATCACAAAGCAAATTGTCACCCCAGTGAGTGACACTGATAAGGTTCTAAGTCGAGGACTTAACAATTCACTTCAACAGTGATGATCGTTCAAGCCATTCCCACCTGGTCACATGGCCAGCAAGCCACTCCTGCCCACATTAAGCCACACCCACAAAATAAGCAACACCCACAGTGTGGCAGTAAAAATTTTGGCTGCCCATTATTGGGTGTGGCCATGGTGGACGAGACCTAGCTAGCCTCCTGTAGGATCCATTTCCTCAAGCCTCCGGGAGGGCAGAAACAGCTTCCTCAGGCTCTAGAGGCCCTCTGGAGGCCAGAAATGGCCCATTTTCCGGCCTTCCTGAATTCCAATAGGCTGTAGGCCTATGCATGCCCTGCACCTACCTGCATCCAAACTGGGCTGCCTAGGGACCCCGGGGAGGGAAGGGTGGGGCCAGTGAGGAGTGGGATTTGGGAGTTCTCCAAACTGCGCAACATCTTAGCTAGAGGTTCTCCTGAACCCCTGCGAACCCCAGCAGCCCACCCCTGACAACAGTTGCTTTGAGACCTTGGAAACACATGAGGGTGTCATCTAAGAGATGGTTTTGAGCAGGGGCGGGTTCCTTACCTTTTCCTACAAGGTGCGCTGTTTCGAATGCATGCATGCGCATCCCCAGCACAATTTTGCTTCTACGCATGCATAGAGAGACAATTTTTCTTCTGCGCATGCTCAGAGAGCCAAAAATAGTGGACAATTAGAAAAAAAGATAGTGTTGCGCACAGACTGGCATAGACAGATTAGCCTTTCTATTCTATTCCATTCAATGCAATTCGATTCCGATTCTGTTCCATTCCTATTCCTACTCCTATTCCTGTTCCTACTTTATTCCATTCCATTCCCTATTCTATTCTAGTCTAGTCTAGTCTAGTCTACCCTACCTTACCCTACCTTACCCTACTCTACTCTACACTTTACTCTACTCTACTCTATACTCTACTCTATATTTTACACTACTCTACTCTACTTTACTCTATTCAACTCTACTCTATACTGTACTCTACTCTATACTCTACTCTATACTCTACTCTACTCTATTCTACTCTACTCTACTCTATACTCTATATTCTACTCTATACTCTACTCTATACTCTATACTTTACTCTACACTACTATACTGTACTCTACTCTCTACTCTACACTCTACTCTACTCTACTCTACTCTACTCTATTCGCTATTCCCTTCCATTCCATTCTTCTATGGATGGTTGCAGCATGTCACAGGAAGTCAAGGAGATGAAATGAAACTATTTCTCATTATTGACAGGTGTGTGTCCACCGCAACATTGTCTACCCTCTCGGCATGACCTGGGAGGAAGGCTGTAAGGAATGTTCGTGCACCAACATGAAAGATGCAGTTACAGGACTCCACATTACCGAATGTCTCGAGAAAGGGTGCACTACGTCCTGCCCAGCGGTATGTCAAGTTCCCAAGTATTCTTTCGAATAAAATATGGATATTTATCATTGGATCCTTCCAGGGTAACAGCAGGGAGGTGAAAACACAAAGATAGCCTGCCTTCAAAGAACTGGTTAGTTTTTTGAAGACCAGGAAATCTTAGGGTTAGTAAATCCATATTACTGGCAGTCCTTGCCCAAAATGTATGTTGATAAGTGAGAAAACTGCATTCATTTAGGCAAGAAAAAGAAAACACCCAGGTACAGTATATGTGGTACAGTACCTTGCACAACAGTAGTAACTGTGAGAGGGACCTTGGAGTCCTAGTGGACAACCATTGAAATATGAGCCAGCCGTGTGCAGCAGCTGCCAAAAAAGCCAACACAGATCTAGGCTGCATTAACAGAAGGATAGAATCAAGATCACGTGAAGTGTTAATACCACTTTATAAGGCCTTGGTAAGGCCACACTTAGAATACTGCAGTTAGTTTTGGTCGCCACTATGCAAAAAGGATGTTGAGACTCTAGAAAGAGTGCAGAGAAGAGCAACAAAAATGATTAGGGGACTGGAGGCTAAAACATGTGAAGAACGGTTGCAAGAACTGGGCATGGCTAGTTTAATGAAAAGAAGGACCAGGGGAGACACGATAGCAGTGTTCCAATATTTCAGCGGTTGCCACAAAGAAGAGGGAGTCAACCTATTCTCCAAAGCACCTGAGGGTAGAAACTAAACAAGGAGAGAAGCAACTTAGAACTAAGGAGAAATTTCCTGACAGTTAGAACAATTGATCAGTGGAACAGCTTGCCTCCAGAAGTTGTGAATGCCCCAACACTGGAAGTTTTAAAGCAGATGTTGGATAACCATCTGTCTGAAGTAGTGTAGGGTTTCCTGCCTAAGCAGGGGGTTGGACTAGAAGACCTCCAAGGCCCCTTCCAACTCTGTTGTTGTTGTGGTTGTTGTTGTTGTTGTTGTTGTTGTTATTATTATTATTATTATTATTATTATTATTATTATTATTATCAATACAACACAGCAAATGAGATCACTATGCTGGATTTCTTATTTCATCACCAGTCGGGCGCTTCCCAAGCACCTAGGACTGCGTGATGTAGCGGCGAATTATGTTTGCCGATCCCAGTAAAGCGGCCTTTTGCAATTGACAGATGGAGATTTTGTCAATTCTGATGGTTTTCAAATGTCCGCTGAGATCCTTTGGCACTGCGCCCAGCGTGCCAAGTACCACTGGGACCACTTCCACGGGCTTCTGCCAGAGTCGTTGCAGCTCGATTTTTAGATCTTCATATTTCACTAATTTCTCTAGCTGCTTCTCCTCAATTCTGCTGTCCCATGGGGTTGCGATGTCGATGATCCATACTTTCTTTTTCTCCACAATCACAATGTCTGGTGTGTTATGCTTCAGAATTCGGTCAGTCTAAAGTCGGAGGTCCCACAGTAGTTTTGCTTGCTCATTTTCGACCACTTTTTCGGGCTTATGATCCCAAAATATATTGTTATTGTTGTTATTGTTGCTGTTGTTGTTGTTGTTGTTATTATTATTATTATTATTATTATTATTATTATTATTATTAGAGTTTACAGCATTTTACAGCCTTTCCTGCCACCATTGTTAGACAGATCACTGCAGTTGTTAAATTAGTAAAACGGTTGCTTCTCCATTGACTTGGCGCATCAGAAGGTTGCAAAAGAGGGATCACATGACTCTCCCCAAGCAATGCATCTGTCATAATTATGAATCCTTTGCCATTGCCTGAATTTTGACCATATGACCATAGGGATGCGGCAATGGTTATGTGAACGATCTTCTTCTCCTTAGCTTAAATATTTTTCCATGGTTCCATTCCCCATTCAGAATCAAACTGTAGAAAAAGAATTGGACCTGCTTATTTATACCGCTGTACAAAACGCTATTTCTGAGGTTATAAAATATGATATTAATAGCTTGACTAAAAATAATAAAAAGCCAATTTTAGTTTGGCTTCTGTTGTATGCAAGGCCAGTTGCCAGTTAACAATTCTATGTCTGTCAAAGAGAGAGCGAGAGATCCAGAAAGTTTTTTTTTTAAAAAAAATGTTGACTTGCACTATTTTTCTCTTTTTTTGCTTTGGAGGCAGTTTTGGACACACTGCCCCGACCAAATGTAATCTCTTTTTGAGTGGAATTGATGTCTAAAAATGTTAAATCATTTCATTTGGACCAAAGCTTATTGAACTGAGATGTTTCATTACTCGCCCAAGTAACTTCTTCGGTCAAAATGAAAAATTTAAATTAGGCAGAGAGTTGTTGAAATGTACTAACTCTTGCCGTACCAGCTGTAAGGGATTTCTCCCCAAAATATGTGGCAATCCTCCAGGCCAAAAGCACTTTAATAAAGTTAAGTCATGGCAACGGGACCAACTTATTGATTGAATGAATTGATTGATAATACAAAAATGAAATTGATTTTTGATAGGAATTGGTCCGATAATATATCCGTTGACTTTCGGCTGACAACAATTACAGCAATATAACAAATCCAATAATAAAAGACATCTAAAAACCCATCGTTAAAACCATACAACACAATCATACCATACATAAATTATTATTTATATTTTTTTATTTATTTTGTCCAGTACATAATACACATTGAAGAGAATAGACATGTGATAATATAAATAAAGAAAAGAATAGAAGAAAAGGTATAAAAGTATAGGTGAACATATTTGAAAGGAAGAAAAGATAAATGAGATAAGGAGAGACAATTGGACAGGGGACGGAAGGCACACTGGTGCACTTATGCACGCCCCTTACTGACCTCTAAGGAACCTGGAGAGGTCAATCGTGGAGATCTAAGGGAAAAATGTTGGGGGTTAGGGGTTGACACTACTGAGTCAGGTAATGAGTTCCATGCTTCAACAACTCGGTTGCTGAAGTCATATTTTTTACAGTCAAGTTTGGAGCAGTTAATATTAAGTTTGAATCTGTTGCGTGCTCTTGTGTTGTTGCGATTGAAGCTGAAGTAGTCATTGCCAGGTAGAATGTTGCAGCATATGATCTTGTGGGCTATACTTAGATCGTGTTTTAGGCATCGTATTTCTAAGCTTTCTAGACCTAGGATTGATAGTCTGCTTTCGTAGGGTATTCTGTTTCGATTATTATGTGGGCCCAGGGGTGTCTCAGTTACCCCATGCCTGGCGACATAGGTGGGTCTTCGGTAGCTTACGAAAGGCAAGGAGGGTGGAGGCAGTTCTAATCCCCAGGGGGGAGTTGATTCCAGAAGGCCGGGGCCACCACAGAGAAGGCTCTTCCCCTGGGGCCCGCCAGACGAGATTGTTTAGTCGACGGGACCCAGAGCAGGCCAACTCTGTGGGACCTTATCAGTCGCTGGGATTCGTGTGGCAGAAGAAGGTTCCGAAGGTATTCTGGTCCGATGCCATGTAGGCATTAATACTGTGCAGCATAGGTGTTCTGTCGGGCTCTCTGGTAGAATCCTCCCAAAAATTCACAGGTACAAATTTCAGACACACACACGTTTGAAAATTCAAAACAATGTTCTTTATAATGAAAATTCACTTAAACCAAGCCCTCTTTTGGTATAGCAAAGAGCACTGTCTCCAACCAAACTGGTAATTTGTACAAGTCCCTTATCAGTTCTGTGATACTTAGCTTGCAGCAGTGAGGCAATTCACAGTCCTTCTTCTTTCACAAAGTGAAACACACTTTGCTCTGGTTTAGTTTCAAAGCGGGGGAAAATCAGCACACAAAAAGTCAAAGTCAGTAAAGCAGTCACGAAACACAACGATCAGATAATCCTCCACAACAGCCAAACCCACAGTCTGCTATTTATAGCAGCCTCACTAATGACCACAGCCCCACCCAACCACAGGTGGCCTCATTTTCTTTGATAATAATCTCTCAGTTGTTGTTGCCTATGCATCGCTCTCCACATGCGTGGCTGTATCATTAACTCTTGTTCCAAATCCAAGGAGGAGCTAGATAATTGATCTCCTTCTGAGCTGTCTGCCACACTGTCCTCCTCCCTGTCACTCATGTCTTCTTGGTCAGAGGAGCCTTCATCATCAGATTCCACTGGGGGCAAAACAGGCCTGCAGCATGTGGATGTCTCCCCCACATCCACAGTCCTTGGGGCAGGAACTGGGCCAGAGCTAACCACAACAATAGGGAAGGTAAAAAAAACCCTTCCCCATCTCTCTGGAGATGCTCTGAAGCCAAAAACACCCTCCTGGAGACTCTGTGCGAGCCAAAACTCAGCTGGCTGGCACCTACATGCACACTGGAGCTGAGCTAGGGCAACGGCTCGCCTGCCAGCAGATATGGCTCCATGTGCCACCTGTGGCACCCATGCCATAGGTTTGCCATCACTGCCCTAGGCCCACTTACATTGTGAAATCTAACTGGTTCCAGGATCCTTCAAGGCTGTTTTGCAACTAAGTTGTTTATACACATGATGATGTAACTACCCTGTTTCCCCGAAAATAAGACGTACCCCGAAAGTAAGGCATGTCAGAGGTTTTGCAGAATTTGCTAATATAAAACACCCCCCGAAAATAAGGCATAGAAAAACGGTGGAAAAACATACAGTACCATTCAAAGCTGTTCATAGCGGTACCGTAATAATGTGGCGTCCCCTGCTGGCCCCTTCCATCGCTTTGTACCGTCCAGTACAGCAGACACAGTCTGCTGCTGTCTCACCGCCATTACAGTCTCCACTACAGTGCGTAGACTGTAGCTCCTCTGGTGGCCGGAAGCTGCAATAGCGGGAATATACTGTTGTACCATATAAGTGCCATCGTTTGTGTGTGTGGGTGCCATACTGACAGGTACCGTGCTGTAATCAGTGTACCGTACGGTACACTTTCTTTGGGGGTGTCAGTTTTTCTGCCTGTGAATTTGTCTTATTTGAGAAATATAAGGCACCCCCCGAAAATAAGACGTAGCACAACTTTTGGAGCAAAAATTAATATAAGACAGTGTCTTATTTTCGGGGAAACACGGTAGGTCATTTACCCAATGCAAATATCAAAATGGACATACAACAGAATTCAATCTTCTGGCAGTTTTTTGGGGCGATATGTGTGGGTGGAGAGGTGGGACAAAGACAAGCACAAGATGTGTAGAATCTGCAATAAATTTGCGATGCGGAAAATAGTTGGATGAAATTGTCACTCACAGCTTGGCAAGCCGTACCTGAAAGTTAGAACAAGGGTTTTCATATCGCAACAGATAAAATATCTGTACTGCTAAAAAATTAAATAAAGGGAACACTCAAAGAACACATCCTAGATCTGAATGAATGAAATATTCTCATTGAATATTTCATTTGCACAACTATTCCATTTGCACAACAGCATGTGAAATTGACTGTCAATCAGTGTTGCTTCCTAAGTGGACAGTTCGATTTCACAAAAGTTTGATTTACTTGAAGTTTATATCCTGTTGTTTAAGTGTTCCCTTTATTTTTTTGAGCAGTGTATAACCCAACAGAAATACAGTGATATCTCATCTTACAAACCCCTCATCATGCAAACTTTTCGAGATACAAACCCGGGGTTTAAGATTTTTTTGCCTCTTCTTCCAAACTATTTTCACCTTACAAACCCAAGCTGCCGCCACTGGGATGCCCCGCCTCCGGACTTCTGTTGCCAGCGAAGTGCCCGTTTTTGCACTGCTGGGAGTCCCCTGAGGCTCCCCTCCATGGGAAACCCCACCTCTGGACTTCTGTGTTTTTGCAATGCTGCAGGGGAATCCCAGAAGTGCAAAAACGGGCGCTTCACTGGCAATGGAAGTCCGGAGGTGGGGTTTCCCAGCGAGGGGAGCCTCAGCGAAATGGCAACATCACAAAAACATGGAAGACCGGAGGTGGGGTTTCAAGGACTTCTGTGTCTTTGCAATGCTGCAATTTCGCTGAGGCTCCCCTCGCTGGGAAACCCCACCTCCAGACTTCCGTTGCCAGCAAAGTGCCCATTTTTGCCCTACTGGGATTCCCTTGCAGCATCACAAAAACATGGAAGTCCGGAGGTGGGGTTTCCCATGGAGAGGAGCCTCAGGAGAATCCCAGCAGCACAAAAACGGGCGCTTTGGCTGGCAAAAGGGGTGAATTTTGGGCTTGCACGCATTAATCGCTTTTCCATTGATTCCTATGAGAAACATTGTTTCATCTTACAAACTTTTCATCTTACAAAGCTCGTCCCGGAACCAATTAAGTTTGTAAGACAAGGTATGACTGTAGTTCTTTTCCTGAATTTCAGAGATACACGTTTTAATCCAATTCCACCCGCCAATACTGTGCAACGTAGGGAAGTCACAAACCGGGATGAAGCGGATCGTAAAATCTGAGCACAATCCATAGTATTTCATGCTGACGTTTTTCTTTTGAAGTAGCGAAGTCTCTTCTTCTCCTCCATGTGTTCAACATGACCGTAAAAAGGGCTTATGATTAGAATCCATAAAAATTTCAGGAAGACGGGATTTTTAAAAGGCTTATGAAAATACTATTTTTAAAGTCCATATTTCAAGATGCCGAAAGCTTTCGAACATGAAACAGGAAGCAACTGTGCCATGTCCAATAGTTGTGAGCACGTGGCGTGAAAAATGGCTCAGCGCTGTTATGTCCATATTGGAGAAGGGAGAGATATTGACCAGATGAAGGCCTGATAGTCTCTTGTGATGTACACGTTTTCATCTGAAGTTTGATGAACTTATTTTGGCATAAATGTGATTTTAGCTATCGTGCCTGCCTCCAATAAATTTATCATTCATAATGTAGAATAATAGGGTTGGAGAGAATTCTAATCCAACCCCTGCCCAAGCTACGAGGGTTACCCAGAAAGTAATGCACCACATTTTTTTCCTTCAACAATTATTTATTGAACTCAATGAAACTTACACACAAGAAAGAATGATGTTTCTTCTACACTCCCTATTTTTCCACGTAATCTCTGTCCCATTCCTGACAGTAAGAACCATTAATCAGTGGGACAGCCTACCTCCAGAAGTTATGAATGCCCCAACACTGGAAGTTTTTAAGAAGATGATGGATAACCATCTGTCTGAAGTTGTGTAGGGTTTCTTGCCTAAACAGGGGGTTGGACTAGAAGACCTCCAAGGTCTGTTGTTGTTGTTATTGTTGTTGTTATTATTTATTATTTATTATTTATTATTTATTATTTATTATTTATTATTTATTATTTATTATTTATTATTTATTATTTATTATTTATTATTTATTATTTATTATTTATTATTTATTATTTATTATTTATTATTTATTATTTATTATTTATTATTTATTATTTATTATTTATTATTTATTATTTATTATTTATTATTTATTATTTATTATTTATTATTTATTATTTATTATTTATTATTTATTATTTATTATTTATTATTTATTATTTATTATTTATTATTTATTATTTATTATTTATTATTTATTATTTATTATTTATTATTTATTATTTATTATTTATTATTTATTATTTATTATTTATTATTTATTATTTATTATTTATTATTTATTATTTATTATTTATTATTTATTATTTATTATTTATTATTTATTATTTATTATTATATCACTGAAAATAAGTGAAATCTCACACGCAAGAGCATCCTCATGAGAGATTCCACTTGCTGCGCATGCGCAGAAGCCAAATATTGCACCAATGACACATGTGCATGTGCGAGATTTGGCTTCTGCACATGCGCAGCAGGCAAAATCTCACTGAAGGATACTTTAGCATGTGAGATTTTGCCGTTTTTTAGCGTTTTTTGCTTCTGCGCATGCACAGAAACAAAGAAATCAGCAAAAATCAGCGAAATCTCGTGCGCAAGAGCATCCTTGTATGAGATTTCCCTTGCTGCGCATGTGCAGAAGCCAAATACTGCACCAATTACACATGTACACACATGAGATTTGGCTTCTGCACATGCTCAGCAAGCAAAATCTCGCACAATGATAATAGTAATAGTAATAGTAATAGTAATAGTAATAGTAACAACAACAACAACAACAACAACAACAACAATAATAATTTATTAGATTTGTATGCCACTCCTCCCTAAGGACTTGCATGTGTAGAAACCAAATATTGCGCCAATGACACATGTGCACCCGTGGGATTTGGCTTCTGCACATGCGCAGCAAGCAAAATTTCACGCAAGGATATTTTTGCATGTGAGATTTTGCCGATTTTTGCCATATTTATGCATGTGCAGAAGCAAAGAAATTGGCGAAAATCAGTGAAATCTCGTGCGAAAAGTCAAACTTTCCTTGTGTGAGATGTCACTTGCTGTGCATGTGCACAAGCTGTGCATGTGCACAAGCCAAAACTTGTGCGTACCCACCAGACACACGTGCCCACGGCAATCCCAGAATAGCATACTCCTAGCGGCCGGTAAGTAGATCCCCCCGCCTGGTACATGGTCTCCTGCAGGAGGGCCGGGCTGGAAGACCTCCAAGATCCCTTCCAATTCTTTTATTCTGCTATTTCTCTCCTCTCTATTGACCTGACCTTAATGGAGAGAACCCTTCCTTGCCTGTGATGAAATCCACGTGCCAATAGGTGTCGCTGTTGCTACTGCTTTCCCAAGGAACGTGGGCCCCCATCCCGATTAAGATGCATTTATCGTAACATCAGGAAGGACTTAAGAGCCTGAAAAAAGTGGGATAGCCTTCCAAAAAATAACAAGAACATTTCCCCTGTTTTGGATGATTGGGTAAATGCTACAAGTGGTAATCAAATAAGAGGATTAGGTTGCCACTAGTTTAAAGCATTCATTTCTCAGGCATTTTTGTTTCTGCTACAGGAAATAAGGAATAATCTTTTCTGAATATGAGCCTCCTGCACAGGATCAGAGACGGCCTTGTGAAATGACACATTTACCCCCACACCTTTTTATTAAACACAGTATTATATTTAGTAGAATCAAATAAACACTGAAACTGCTTAATCGGGGTGTGTGTGTCAAAATTACATATTGACTTAAGAGTTGATAGTGGTTGATTAACTAAAAGGGTCGAATTGCTTGTTACATTCTGTATAATCTGCCGCACGAATCCCAGCGACCGGTTAGGTCCCACAGAGTTGGCCTTCTCCGGGTCCCGTCAACTAAACAATGTCATTTGGCGGGACCCAGGAGAAGAGCCTTCTCTGTGGCGGCCCCGAGCCTCTGGAACCAGCTCCCCCCAGATATCAGAGTTGCCCCCACCCTCCTTGCCTTTCGCAAGCTCCTTAAAACCCACCTCTGTCGTCAGGCATGGGGGAACTGAAATTTTCCCTTCCCCCTAGGCTTATAGAATTTATACATGGTATGCTTGTATGTATGAGTGGTTTTTTTAAATTGGGTTTTTTAGATTGTTTTTAATATTAGAATTGTGAACAGGCAATTGGTCGGCAACCAATGCAGACTGCGGAGTGTTGGTGTGACATGGGCATATTTGGGAAAGCTCATGATTGCTCTCGCAGCTGCATTCTGCACGATCTGAAGTTTCCGAACACTTTTCAAAGGTAGCCCCATGTAGAGAGCATTACAGTAGTCGAACCTCGAGGTGATGAGGGCATGAGTGACTGTGAGCAGTGAGTCCCGGTCCAGATAGGGCCGCAACTGGTGCATGTCATGCCTAGTCTTTCTTTTCGTCAAACAAGACGTAACCAGTTCCCGCAATAGTTCTTCATATGCTTTAGCCTTCAATCTGCCAGTCATCTTCTGATTCTGAGAAAAGTTTTAGGAATTTAGACTCACTCCAGATTTAATTACTCGCATTTTTTTCCTGGGGATCGGTTTGCCACAAGAGTTCTGATATCTGCCACAAACAGGTCATTGCAATTTACATCTCTCCCCGCACCCAACCTCTTTTTGCAAAGAGGGCGACATAAATAAAATTTATGATTATTATTATTTTTTTTAAAAAAAGCCCTTCGTAGTTTTCATGTAAGGCTATAGATGAACTTCCTTGTGCTTCCAATTAAGACCCGCCAAAACAATTTCTCCCCCCCATAGCTTATAATATTTATATTCCTCTAAATACCGCTGTTCTCTGGGTGGCTTGCAGGAATAATTTAAAACCGTAAAACAGAACTGCGAAGTCTGAAGTAGAATAAAGCCACCCCAGTTAACGGAGGGAGCGATGATGTTAGTGCAGCAAACGTTTGAATAAGCATTAACAGATTTTTTTTTTTAAGATGGCCTGGGAAAATATTTTGTGCTCCAAAGATTGGAGGTGTCACGCTCGCCTCTGGGGAAGTTTGCCCTCCAACTGTGCAATGAGAAAAGGAGGAAGTTTAGGGCCAGATTATTTCCAGGGCCGTCTCCTGCCACATTCAGTTATACCTTGTCTTACAAACTTAATTGGTTCTGGGACGAGGTTCTTAAGGTGAAAAGTTTGTAAGACGAAACCATGTTTCCCATAGGAATCAATGGAAAAGCGATTAATGCATGCAAGCCCAAAATTCACCCCTTTTGCCAGCCGAAGCGCCCGTTTTTGCACTGCTGGGATTCCCCTGAGGCTCCCCTCCATAGGAAACCCCACCTCTGGACTTCTGTGTTTTTGCGATGCTGCAGGAATCCCAGCACCGCAAAAATGAGCGCTTCGCTGGCAATGGAAGTCCGGAGGTGGGGTTTCCCAGCGAAGGGAGCATCTGTGAAATCGCAGCATCGCAAAACCACCGAAGTCCTCGAAACTCCACGTCCGGACCTCTGTGTTTTTGCGATGCTGCCATTTCACTGAGGCTCCCCTCACTGGGAAATCCCACCTCGGGGGAATCCCAGCAGCGAAAAAACGGGTGCTTCGCTGGCAACGCAAGTCCGGAGGCGGGGCATCCCAGCGGCGGCGGTGGGTTTGTAAAGTGAAAATAGTTTGTAAGAAGAGGCAAAAAAATCTTAAACCCCGAGTTTGTATCTCGAAAAGTTTGTTTGATGAGGGGTTTGTACGAGGAGGTATCACTGTACCTCCCACAGATTAAGTAAAGCACACAGATTTGGCCTCCTCCAGGTCCTGTTAGCTAAACAATGCAGGTTGGCGGGGCCGCAGGGGAGGGCCTTCTCTGTTGCCGCCCCAGCTCTTTGGAATCAACGTCCACCCGATGTCCGTACAGCTCCCACCCTGCTGGTTTTTCGTAAGGCCACGAAGACCTGGCTGTGCCGGCAGGCTTACGGACCCTAAATTAACACTAACTGACCACTTGTATGAATGTGACTTTGAATGAATGAGATGAACGTGTGTTGCTGAGCCATTATTACAAGTTTTCATTAAGATTTTAATTTTCTTGACTACTTTATTATTGTTTTGTAATTCTATGTGTAATTTTATATTGTTGTAAGACGTCCTGAGTCCTTCGGGATTGGGCAGCATAGAAGACAAATTAGATAGCTAGATAGCTAGATAGCTAGATGATAGCTATATAGGTAGGTAGGTACGTAGGTAGGTAGATAGATAGATAGATAGACAGATGGAAAGATAGACAGATAGACAGATAGACAGATGATAGATAGATAGATAGATAGATAGATAGATAGATGATAGATAGACAGATAGACAGATAGATAGACGATAGATAGACGATAGATAGACAGATAGACAGATAGATAGATGATAGCTATATAGCTAGGTAGGTAGGTAGGTAGGTAGGTAGATAGACAGACAGACAGACAGACAGACAGAGAGGTAGGTAGGTAGATGATAGATAGACAGACAGACAGACAGACAGACCGATTTTCAGAGGTATGAATTACATCCGAGTGGTCCTTGACATATAACCGCAAGTCATAAAATGGGGCAACACTCCACCGATTTCTCACTTAGCGACATAAATTTTGCGCCCGAATGTGGTCGTGCATTGAGGGCTACCTGTAACATATTATATGAGAAAAAGTTACAAGTGCTTGATTTTTGTTGCTATCGTTTCTTCCTTGTTTTGCAGGGATATAAATACGTCAACCGAGAAGGAGCCTGCTGTGGAAAATGCCTCAGGACCATGTGTGAAGATACATCGCTTTGGTCTCGAGGGGACGAAGACGTCACCTGGCATAACGTAAGGCATCGCGGTGTGGCGAGAACGGGCATCCCTGCTATCCTTGTGTCTTCCCTTCTGTTTAAGACCGGTTGGAAGGAAGCCGTGAATTGTAAAAGCTGCACAGAGCTTCAAGGGCCACTTCATTTCAACAACATTTCAGTTGAAGAATCCCTTGAACAGAATAATAATAGAATAATGGAATGGAATTGGAACAGAATTGGAATTGGAATAGAACAGAGCAGAATACAGTGATCCCTCGAGTTTCGCGATCTCGATCTTCGCGAAACACTATATCGCGATTTTTCAGAAAATATTAATTAAAAAATACTCCACTCTTCTCTCTCTCTCTTTCTTCCTCTCTCTCACTCTCTTCTTTCCTTTCTCATCTCTTTCTTTCTTTCCTTCTCTCTCTTTCTCTATCTCTCCCCCTCTTGCTCTCCCTCTTTTTCTCACTTTCCCTCTCTCGTGCAGCGAGCGGCGGGCAGACGGGCAGGCAGGCAGTGGACAAGCGGCGGGCGGACAAGCGGCGGACAAGCGGCGGGCGGACAAGCGGCGGGCAGGCAGGCGGCGGACAAACGGCGGACAAGCAGCGGGCGGACAAGCGGCGGACAAGCGGCGGGTGCGGCAGCAGCGAGGAGCCGAAGATCGGGGTTTCCCCTTTGCGTGAGCGGCAGGGAAACCCCGATCTTCGTCTCCTCGCTGCTACGGCGCTGCCGAGCAGATCAGCTGCTGGGCGGCGGAAGGAACCTTCCCTGGGTCTTCCCAGGTGCGGAAGTAAAAACACCACCTGTGCATGCGCGGCCATGGAAAAAGGGCGCGCATGCGCAGATGGTGTTTTTACTTCCGCACCACTATATTGCGAAAAATCGAGTATCGCGAGGGGTCTTGGAACATAACCCTCGTGATACTCGAGGGATCACTGTAATAGAATAATGGAATGGAATGGAATTAGAATTGGAATTGAAATAGAACAGAGCAGAACAGGACAGAATAATAGAATAATGGAATTTAATGGAATAGAATTGGAATAGAATGGAACAGAACAGAACAGAATAATAATAGAAAAATGGAATGGAATGGAATTGGAACAGAATTGGAATTGGAATAAAACAGAACAGAACAGAACAGAATAATAGAATAATGAAATGGAATGGAATGGAATGGAATAGAATTGGAATTGGAATTGGAATAGAACAGAATAGAACAGAACAAAACAGAATAGAATAATAATAGAAAAATGGAATGGAATTGGAACATAATTGGAATAAAACAGAACAGAGCAGAACAGAACAGAATAATAATAGAATAATGGAATGGAATAGAATTGGAATTGGAATAGAATAGAGCAGAACAGAACAGAATAATAGAATAATGGGATTTAATGGAATAGAATTGGAATAGAATAGAACAGAACAGAATAATAATAGAATAATGGAATGGAATGGAATTGGAACAGAATTGGAATTGGAATAAAACAGAGCAGAACAGAACAGAACAGAACAATAAAATAATGGAATGGAATGGAATAGAATTGGAATAGGAATAGGAATAGAACAGAACAGAACAGAACAGAACAGAATAATAATAGAATAATGGAATGGAATGGAATTGGATCAGAATTGGAATTGGAATAAAACAGAACAGAGCAGAACAGAACAGAATAATAGAATAATGAAATGGAATGGAATAGAATTGGAATTGAAATAGAACAGAGCAGAACAGGACAGAATAATAATAGAATAATGGAATGGAATGGAATAGAATAGAATAGAATAGATGAGTCAAAAAGAGGGCCATGAAAATATTTACTGACCCCTCACATCTTGGACATCCATTGTTTCAACTCCTACCTTCAAAACGTTGTTATGGAGCACTGCATACCAAGACAAGGAGACACAAGAGCAGGGTTTTTTTCCCTGAATGCCATCACTCTGCTAAACAAATAATTCCCTCAACACGGTCAAAGTATTCGCTAAGGTTGCATTGCTATTACTACTAGTCTTCTCATCCTACCATGTATGACTGTATGACTATAACTTATTGCTTGTATCCTTACAATTTATATTGATTGTTTCTTGATTGCTTGTTTGTACCCTATGACAATCATTAAGTGCTATACCTTATGATTCTTGACAAAGGTATCTTGTCTTTTTATGTACACTGAGAGCATATGCACCAAAGACAAATTCCTTGTGTGTCCAATCACACTTGGCCAATAAAGAATTCTATTCTATTCTATTCTATTCTATTCTATCCTATCCCATCCCATCCCATCCCATCCTATCCTATTCTAGTGAACTCTACTCTACTCTACTCTACCCTACCCTACCCTATCCTCTCCTATCCTATCCTATCCTATTCTAGTGTACTCTACTCTAGTCCAGTCTAGTCTAATTTAGTCTACTCTATTCTATTCTATTCTACTTTACTCTACTGTATTCTACTGTATTCTACTTTACTCTATTCTACTCTACTCTACTCAACTCTGTTCTATTCTATTCTTTGGGAGCAAGGAAAGTCATGTTCTTCTTCATGGGGGAATATAATAGCCATCTCTTCCCTGAACAAATTAGAAAGAATGGTCTTCTTCACACTGCCTAACCTGTCTCTTGTCTTACATTCTTAGGTTGGTTCTGAGTGGACCTCTCCAACTGACCCCTGCGTCATCAAAAAATGTGTCCGTGTGAATGAGGAGGTCTTTATCCAGACCAGGAATGTCTCGTGCCAACTGAGGGAGTCAACCAGTTGCCCGTTTGCCACAGAGATGCGCTGTGAGCAGAGGTCCGGATGCTGCCCTTCCTGTCGCTGTGGTAAGGGCTGGTCCATTCCGAAGTAGACCCACCTGTCTTACACCGTCTCAAGACGTTTGCAATCTAATTGAAACGTGAAACATTAGACAGGGCTCCTCTAGAACAGTGTTTCCCAACCTTGGCAACTTGAAGATATTTGGACTTCAACTCCCAGAATTCCCCAGCCAGCGAATGCTGGCTGGGGGATTCTGGGAATTGAAGTCCAGATATCTTCAAGTTGCCAAGGTTGGGAAACACTGCTCTAGAAGTCACCCTGGTGTTTGTGAGGCAGGTTGGGGGAGAGGTCAGTACACTGATACCTCGTCTTACAAACCCCTCGTCATACAAACTTTTCGAGATACAAACCCAGGGTTTAAGACTTTTTTGCCTCTTCTTACAAACTATTTTCACCTTACAAACCCACCACCACCGCTGGGATGCCCCACCTCCGGACTTCTGTTGCCAGCGAAGCGCCCGTTTTTGCGATGCTGGGATTCCCCTGCAGCATCACAAAAACACGGAAGTCCGGAGGTGGGGTTTCCCATGGAGGGGAACCTCAGGGGAATCCCAGCAGCGCAAAAACACAGAGGTCCAGAGGTGGGGTTTTGAGGACTTTGCTGTTTTTGCGATGCTGCAATTTCACTGATGCTCCCACGGATACCCCACTCCGGACTTCCATTGCCAGCGAAGCGCTCATTTTTGCGATGCTGGGATTCTCCTACTGGGATTCTCCTACTGGGATTCCCCTGCAGCATCGCAAAAACACAGAAGTCCAGAGGTGGGGTTTCCCATGGAGGGGAGCCTCAGGGGAATCCCAGCAGTGCAAAAACGGGCGCTTCGGCTGGCAAAAGGGGTGAATTTTGGGCTTGCACGCATTGATCGCTTTTCCATTGATTCCTATGGGAAACATTGTTTCGTCTTACAAACCTTTCACCTTAAGAACCTCGTCCCGGAACCAATTAAGTTTGTAAGACAAGATATCACTGTATTTATTTTTGCTGCCGTAGGATATTGCACAGGGGTGGGT